>NW_028270159.1:29024847-29324847 GCF_037043375.1 Chiloscyllium plagiosum | reverse complement strand
TATTCCCCAAGTATGTTTTTCCCAGCCATGTTACCCTTGTTATGTATTCCCTTTTTGTTTGACAAAATAAAAAAAATTCTGTTTTACACTTGATCATTTCTACAACTAAATATGCCCTCCTGTGACAGCCTCACTTTTTTATGTTGCTTCTGTACCCTGCTCAAATATTTATCCGTGGTTGAGTGTATTAAACTTGTTTTTCTTCTGTTGCATGAGAGATTTCAGCAATGCTACTGATGTTTTGATCTCAGGTTCCTGTATGTTAGTGTTTAGTGAACCTAGTAAAACATGTCAGCTTGGAATGGGAGCAAAGCTTTAAACAGAACCCTCCATTTTTTGAAAATCTATTTGTATTTACAGTTCAGGCTACCATTAAAATAGTGTATGTCTGCAGGTTTCTTTCAAATTTGTTAATATTCAAATCTTAATCGGCAGCCAAAGTGGTGTTAACAGTATTTTCATCTCTTTCAGATACAACCTTCTAAAGCTACTCCAGAAATTTGGAAAAGTGAAGCAATTTGACTTCCTCTTTCACAAATCTGGTCCGCTTGAGGGGCAACCTAGAGGCTACTGCTTTGTCAACTTTGAGACAAAAGAGGTAGGTATTTTTTTCAAAGTTGTTTATTCCTTTTGGGCCATTAAAAATCAAATCAAAGCTCTTAAATGTAGTATTTATATTGGTTCTACTTACTTGGAATTAAATAACTCTGGATAGTAATGCTATTGTCTGTACTTGACTTGACAGCACTTGTGTCCAACCCCAATACAAAAACCATTTCAATTTTATTTAACAAGGAAGCAGAAAAATGTTTTCAAATAACTGCTTTGTGCATCATAAAACAGTAATAATTATTTTATCCATCACAATTAGTGTCATTTTAATTTCCCATCTTTCCTTTTTCTTGCAGCATTCGTTAGTCCCTTTTATTATCACAGCTGTCTTTTCCATCTACTACTTAGATTCCTGGTCCTTCCAATAGCTTGCAATTCTATTACCTTCAAACTTCACACTTCGCTTTATAACTCTTATTGATCCCACCATATACAAATTATTTGTCGACAACAACTTTATCAATTACCCTCGTCATGAAAACTTAGTCCAGTTGGAAAAAGCTTGGTGTATTGGCTAGTTAATTAATAGGTCACACTTTGTATATGGAGGTGTGCACCAGTGCCACATACCTATTGGCTTAAATTAAAATGTAAAGGTTCACTTTTGGAAATCAAATTTGATACTTTTGAGCGCAACCCACAAGATGACAGGTAAGGCCTTCTGATACAGTCTCTGCTTCAGAAGCATATCCATACCGTCATAAAGGGGACTAATTAATAAATTACCAAGGTTTTGTATGTTAAATTTAGATAATATTTCAGACTTAATTTTTAATATTTATATTACAAAACTTTGAATAACAATTCCGTTTGTGGTGTTCTAGCCAAAGACACTGATAGTAGCACTTAATTTTAATAGCACTTAATTTATTTCAAACTGCACTGAATATTATCATGGGCAACTGTTTTTGGCTTAATTCTTAGAATTAAAAGTTAAGTTTGATATAATACAAAATTCAGTGTATATGAATTTCTACTTTCACAAATAACTAATATATCTCTGGAAATTCTATAAACCATTAGTTTGGAGAAGGCTTCACATATTTGAACATGGTAGCAACAAAGGAAAATAACCTTTGCAACAAACATGAGGAAAAACTCCTGAACCAGTCTGTTTACCAGTCAACTGTACAGACCTTAATACTTGATGACCTTGGGTGACCTCCCTCAGGTATTTTATTTTATTGACTTCACTTCCTCTTACATACTAATAAGGTGTAGTTAGCACTTTTCTACAAAGAAAGAGAACCCTCAATCAGAAACAGCTTTGACGGTGAAGGACAACCAACCTCATTTTGAATGCTGATTTATATTTATAATTATGTTAAAGTGAGACTTATGTTGGGCTAATTTTTTGCTTTCTAGACCTGAAATTAGCCCTGAGTGAAGTACACAACATAGGTTGTGTAGTGCTGGAGTAGACCCCAGCACTTTGTAAGGTGAGGTATGTGGGTCTGACCTCGTATACAAATGTCTGCAGGTGTTAAGTTTTATATTCTCTTTAGCATCAATTCAGCCCAATAACTTTTGCCTTTTTCATAGGATTGAAATCCAATCAACCTTGTCACACTTCTGGAGCTGTATTCAGAAATGTTTTTAGATACTCGTTCAGTCAATTTATTCTTTGTCTTGGTGGCCTTCCTGGGAAACCTATTGGACCAGTTACTTCCTAGCATTTTATGTGAAAATTTGCTTCATGTTGCTTGGCCCACATTTTTAAGGAGATTTTAATTATGTCAGTCATCTTCAGTATTCTTAAAAAATAAAATTGTCACCAAGAAGCCCCTATTCTAAAGAAAACAAGCAGGAGTTAATTCTGCTTGAATATATTTCTCATTCCAGTAATCATCCATGTTAGTTATGCTAGACCCTTGAGGCCAATTAGTTAATAAAGCATTTTAAAATGGTATTTGACTAATCATAATTGTATATTACCCTGTTTTCAAAGAATCATAAAATGTCTGGGTCCAGAAACAGGCCACTTGGTTGAAGTTTGTGTTAGTATTGTCATCTCGAGCACCTCCCTTCTCTCCATACTTTTTTCCCCTCCCATTATATTTTTTCAAATAATTACTTAATTCCTACTTAAGAGAATTGCTAAACTTTGTTTCACCAATGGTCTGCAGCAGTGCATTCAACATATAACCAGTCTTAAATAAGATATGCTTTCCCACCTCCTTTTAATTTCTGCCCACTTGTTAACTGTCACTATCCCTATAGAAATGATCTATCAATTTTTATCTTTAGCTTAACCTTTTATAATTCTGAAGTTCTTTATTGGGTGGTACCTTGCTCTTTTCAGCATTAGTGAAAATATCTAATTTGTCAAATCTGTCTACCAGCTTGTTCTTCATGATATTATAGTAAATCTACAATGTACCTTTTTTTTGAGGGTGCTCAAATTACACAGTAATCTCAGATTGTGGTCCTGTAGTTCCAATACTACTCCTTTTATCCTTTTGTAGGTATTTCTAAGCTTGGTGTTCAGAGATGTTATCAAGTGAGACTTGAACCTGGAGCTCCTGGCTCAGACATTATCACTGCAGCACAAGAGCTATCCTCCTTTCTCTCGTATTCTGTATTTATAGACATACCAAGGATTTGCTTATCCATTTTGATGGCCCTATATCCATCTTTTTAAGAATGATTGTCCGAAAATAAGATTTCTCTGTTCCATTTAACTTCTTAGAATCTTGAAGTCTGCATTTCCTTGCCTTATTCTTCCCAAATATATTCTTTTTTTTTCTACATTGAACTGCATCTGCCCAGTCTCTGACCTTTTTATAGCTAACTAATCTGTGAATGTCCTGCTACAGCTTTTTGCAACCAGAAATAATCAAAACTTGTATTTATGTGCTGCCTTAACATTGTAAACTGTTCCACAGTGCTTTGGAAGAGATTAAAATTTGGCATCGAGCCACATAAGGGACTATGGGACAGATGAACAAGTATAGTCAAGAAGCATCTTGAAGGAAAGGCGCAAGCAATTGGACTGATTCAAAGAGGGAATTCCAGAGATTGAAGTTTTTGGCAGTTCATCTGTGGGGTTTGTTTGGGAGTGTTTAAAATCAAAAATTCATGAGACCAGAAGTGACTGAGTGTCGATATCTTTTTGAGCATTGTAATGCTAAAAAGGATTACATAGGTTAGAGTGGGTTAGCCAGGCATTAATTTAAAAAATTTTAAAATGGCGACATTGCTTACTGGGAACCAGTTTAGGTTAGTGAGTACTGGGTTCTGGTGAACAGGGTACGGGCGGCAGAATTTTAGATGACCTCCAGTTTAGAGGATTCAGAATGTGGAGTAAGCCACCAGTATTGGAAAAGTTGTCTAGAGCTAATTAAGGCATTAAAAAAGTTATCAGCTGTAGATCTAAAGTATCAGGCAGAGTTCTGTGATGTTACAGAAATGGGAAGAAGTGAACTTGGTAATATCAGGTCTGTGGTCAAAAACTCATTGTCATCAATGGTACAATTTGGTGTCATTAGCAAATCATCGTATTGGTCTATCAAAGCCCGCGTCTGCATCATTTATGGATGTACTACGTAAGATCATCACCAAGCCAGAACCATCGAAAATATTACTTGCCACATCTTTCAAATCATTTGCTCACACCCTCCAACAACTTGTGTTGCTACATTCCTCTTTAATTCTATCTTGAGTGTCAACATTTTACCTTTTCCAAATGTTTTTGAAAATCCATTTCAACTTCCATTCCTCCACTGGTATTTATTCAATTTATTGTGAGGCTGGTCAAATGCAACTTGCTTTTTGTTTTTGCATCTGTGCTGAAATGCCATAACTCGGGTTCCATTGTGAGCTTTGTAATATGTACAGTTGAGTAGTTTATTAATAACCAATGTGAGATTAACTGATCTGTAACTTCCTTACTTATCTTTTGTTTTTGCTAACTTTGGCACAATTTAATCATTCCTAAGTATTCTGGAAAATTATAATATAGCCAGATTCTTATTTCTCAATGAGTGTATGAAAATATCCCAGTAACTTAAATATCTTGAGTTAAGTAACTGTGTAACAAACATCTCTTTTTAAATAATCACCAATGTTTGAATTTCAGTATCTGCCTCCATTGTAAAAACTGAGGCAATGATTTGCTCATTTATATCTGCTCTTACAATAAGCATGCAACCCTTGAATCTTCACACTCCTGTCTGATTCTCTTCATACAAATATATTGTCAAGTTCTTCCATTTTTAATTTTGTGAAATTACTAGCTGCTGGTCTATGACTTCTAGGCCATAAAAATCCTGGCTCCTGGTTTGTTTGTACAGCTATTTTTCCAATATTTAAATTTTTAAAACTCATTCTCTGGCATCTTGTAAGCATTTGAAGTTTAGTAATATTGATGATCTAATAAGGATTATTTCTACTAGATTTGTTATCTGCTGACTAAGAGCAGAATGCTTATTAATTATTCCCAATTTCCCAAAACAATTGAGGAAAAACAAATTAATTCCCAAGACAATAAAACAAATAGATTTTTGAGACAGTTCAGTGAGAAACTTGCAGTACTAGCCAAACCCCTACCCAATTCGTTTTGCTATTGGCTGAATCATATGACATTATCATTTGACTGTGGGTGGCTGTGAAATCTAGCAATATTATCATATTAAATTGACTAGGCAATATATAGGTTTCAGGTGAAGTTAGCGCACGTGTCTTTTAAGTGAGATTTCAGAGTTGCATTTTAATCTTTCATTGCACCCATTCAGAATAGAGTTAACATAATAGCAATTGAGCTAGTGTATTTAATATTTGACCTGCAGTTTGTCAAGCTATAATAATTAAGGGGTTACAATAGCATCCTAAATAATGATTGAACCTCAAATGACTTGTGAATGTTGTCCAAGTAGTACAGTGGGTTCCACTTCCTCCCGACCAAAGGGGTAGCCATGGACACCTGCATGGGCCCCAGCTATGCCTGTTCTTCAGGTATGTGGAACAGTCTATCTTCTGTAGTTACACCGGCACCATTCCCCATCTTTTCTTCCACTACATTGATCACTGTATTGGTGTCACCTCGTGCTCTCACGAGGAGGTTGAACAGTTCATCAACTTCACTAGCACCTTCCATCCTGACCTCCGGTTCACCTGGACCATCGTGGACACCTTGAACCTGTTATGGACCTCTCCATCTACGTTTCCAGCAACCAACTCAGCACAGACATCATCTTCAAACCCACTGACTCTCTCGCTACATGGACTACACGTCCCCCCACTTTCACCTCCCGTAAAATCGCTATCCCTTACTCCCAATTCTTCCACCTCTGCCTCATATGCTCCCAGGAGGAGCATTTCCACTCCAGAACATCCCAGATGGCTGCCAATTTCAAGGACCGCAATTGCCTCTCCCACATGGTCAACAATGCCCTGCAGTCCACCGCCTCCACCTCTTGGACCTTCACCCTTGAACCGCACACCTCTAACTGCAACAAGGGCAGAGCCCCCCCTAGTCCTCACCTTCCAGCCACCAATCTACAGATACAATGTATCCACCTCTGCCATTTTCACCACCTCAGTCAAATTCTTCCCCCCCACGCCCCCTTCCCCCATCAGCATTCCATAGAGACCATTCCCTCCACGACTCCCTCGTTAGGACCACACACCCCCCCCCCCCCCCCCCCCAACAACCCTCCCTCCACTCCCGGCACTTGCCCTTGCCACTGCAAGAGGTATAAAAACCTGCACCCTCACCTCCATCCAAGGCCCCAAAGGATCCTTCCACATTCAGCAGAGATTTTCCTGCACCTCCACACGTCATCCACTGTGTCCATTATTCTCCATGTGGTCTCATCTACATTGGGGAGACAGGGCACCAACTATGCATCTCTTTAGGCTGCGTTGGATTTTTATATCCACAAGAGAATAGACAGAGCCCCTTTTTAACATTTCAATTGAAAGATGTACTTCCTTTTGTAATGAACAAACATTCCAAACTAGATTGTGTACTCTCGTCTTGTTTGGGGCTTGTACCCAAGACTTTCATATTAAAACACAGGAGTACTGCAAACTAAGCTAAGACTGACAATTAATCTTAAATTACTTGATGACTGTACACCAGTGAGGTTTTTAAGAAACAAATGTTATTTTTCCACACTATTAACTTAGTTTCATCATTTTGTTACTTTTAGGAAGCTGAACGAGCCATTCAGTGCTTAAATGGCAAACTTGCCCTCTCCAAGAAACTGGTAGTGCGTTGGGCTCATGCACAAGTGAAGGTGAATTTTGTTTTTGAATTTTTGTCCTGAATGTAAAATTCCCTTTTTTCCAGCAAGATTTCAGATTTAAAAGTGCAGACTTTGAGTTTACTCTTTAGGGTTATAATTTTATACTTTAGTCATTTTGTGCTTTAGCACCCAACTGAATGAACTAAAGCTGTAGAAAATTAGCGCAACAAATGCTGTAATTGGCACCATTAAGTAATCCAGATCTTGCCTTCAATCCTGGTGTAAGTGCAAAATTTCATACCTAGAGATCAGTTTGTCGTTCTAGTGGCAGTGTTTTACTTTCTGAACATTTAGTTTAAATATGTTAGGGCCTTTTGTTAAGTAAATTTCCATTTTTGGTCTCTGAAGATTTTTGGTACTTGAACATTTGTAAACCACAAGCAGTCTCATGGATAGCGCAGAAGTATTTCAGTCGCTGACAAATTGTGTCCAAAGCGTCAAAGACTTTTGGCATTGGTTATCTATCCAATAGTTATGACTAATGAATTGCATATGGCAGTAGTGCTCTATACTGAGGTAAGCAGGCTGTTGTGTCTCATGTGCCAAAGCATGTAATAGAAATCAAGCTCTTATTGCAATGTGTTTTTAGATTAAAATAGTTCCGATAAATGTGAGAAAATGAGTTCTGTTGATGGTCAGTGGTCTTAGCCTGCTTTATGGGTGGTGAGGAAGAAAATAGGCAAGCTATTCTTTTCCCTAAAATTAATTACATTTTCAAATTGACAAGTTCTGGTTCTTAACTTGAGTTTGAAATAGTGAAAGTAAGAGCGGATCTAGTTCCTTTCATCTGATTTCTAACAAAGGTTGTTTTTGTCAAGTTCCATATTTTTGATTGCAGCAGTCATACAGACTGATTAATTTATTGAACTATGCTAATTTATGTTTTGAGTGCTGTTGCAAATAATAGGAACGTTCTATAGCATTCTAATTGTGACCTGTAACTTGGGTAAATTGAGGATCCTGGTTATTTTCATGAAAATTGCATGGGCAAGGAGCAGTTAACAGCTGCAGGACATTTCAAAAGTTCCACCTAGAAAGCAAGTTTGAACAACTGCCAAATAAAACATTTGAGGGAGCATCGAATGTGCTGGTGCTGTTTCAGGGGCCTTGAAACTGAGGATTCTAAACAGTGTTTCTAACTTTTCTGTTCAAGGGAACCCTACAGCTGAATTGAAAATTGCACCTTCTATTTTGATAATTACCGAAACCAGCTTTTTAATATCTTTTGGCTTCAGTACTTTAGCATGTACATTTTGGTTGGACACATTGAATTGTTTTTACTCAGCTATTAACTGCATTCTTTATATTTTTCTTTGTAAATGTTCTGAAGTAACGGTATTCTAGAGTCAGGCTAGAGAAACATTTCAGCACTGCAATTTGTACTGCATTTGTCTACCCAAATAATATCTAATGTATAGTGAAAGGCTATTACTCCCAAGAACTAGTGGTAAATAACGAGGTTTAGTGTACTCCGCTAAAAACTTTTCTTAATACATTGGTATTTTTCAAAATCAGTTAAGGAACAGGTGGAAGGAGTATAAATGATTTAGGAGCACAATCTCCATTGAATTACATGTAATTATATTTAAATATATCACTCTATTGAGAATACACCTCTCTTATAACAATTGAAAGTGAGAGCTTAATACAGAACCCGGTTGTTTTTCTTGCAGGAGAAATGCGTTTCTTGTGGAATTCTTGAGCCAATTGTCTGGTGGAATTGGTACTGTGACCTGTTCACTTTGACCTGAGCAGGATTTTCTGCACTAGCTAGAGAATTGTTATATTTATGCAAAATCAATGCCCTCACCCTCCCCCATACATGTACAATACATATATCTTGTTTTGCAAAGTTAACTTTATCTGAACATGCCTGAATAAAATGCATTCCAATTATGTGGATAGAGCAAATGCCAAGAACATGTGCACAGGACAGAGATCCAATGTTGTATCCCTGATAACTTTTGCTGAAGGTGCAGGATAACTTTGATACTTTCATATCACACATTTGAAAATCTAGTTGTTGCTGTGGGCGGTTATTCAATTCTGCAGTTCATTGTTTCATCAATAAGTAGGTTAGTTAATGTTTCACCATTTTAAGAACTGGTACCATTTGTGGATCAAAATAAATGCAGCATTCTGTTTACAGTTAGAGAAATTTATTTAATTATAATTGGTGTTTGTACTAGCAGCTTGGGTAACTACTTGACTAAAATAGTGATCTTTCATGCCAGTATCATGTATTTTTCTTTAACTGTTTATGCAGATCTTGTTTCTTCCTGCTGTAAATTGGAGTGCATATTCTGATCTAATGAAAATTTGTCTACGTTTTCCTGTTTTATGCAGAGATATGATCAATATAAAAATGACAAGATTCTTCCAATAAGCCTGGAGCCTTCCTCAAGCACTGAGCCAGTGCAGTCCAACCTGAGGTAATGTAGCGAACGTTATTTAAGCCATTTAGTCACAAGCACATTGAAGTCTCCAGAATTGAAAAGAGTCACTATCCAAGCTTAAGGCATGTTTACATGGAATGGAATCTCAAGTTTTCTTGTGCCCCATATTCTATTCTATGGAAGATTGAGTTTAAACTCCATTGCACAGACTTGAGCACATCATTTAAGGTGACATTTCAGGGAGTGTTGTGCAGCTAGAGTTGCTGTCTGTCAGCTGACACTAAATTGAGGCTCTGGTTTCCCATTCAGATTAGCTTAAATAATGCGTGACACCCTTCAAAGAAGGGGACGAAAGTTCTATTCTTCCTGACCATTATTTATCTTTCAACCAAACACTAAACTGTCATTTGTCCCATTGCTGTAGAGACCTTACTGTGCAATGTCTATAGCAAATGACAGCATTTCAACAGTACTTGGTAAAGGACGTAAAATTCTATAAAAATGCATATTTTCTTTTTCCTTTGATTTCTTGATTGTCTTTACTTTTGCTCTTTTGAATGTAGGTTTGAGCCTTGAAGCAGTTTAAACTATAGCTGTGTCGTGTCTTTCACTATGCTTCATTGCGTTCTCATGTATATGTAGCACATTTCAACAATTGCAGAAGCTACTCGCAGGTCATGTCTTTGAAGGGGAAAAAAAACTCAACGTCAATGACTTTTCATTCAACAAAGGGTTATCAACTTGAAATAACTTTGCTCTCTTCACAGAAGCTGCCTGACATGTTAAATGTTTCCAGTTTGTTCTGTTTTTATTTCAGATTTCCAGCATCTGTCGCATTTTCTTTTTGAATGACAGAAGCTAAACTGATTCAATACAAACTGCAATGAATGCCCATTCTAATTGCATTTTTCTGTTCCTCACTCGTCTAACAAATTAACAAGTCTCTAAGAAAGAAAATGTTATTCTTTAATAGTGAAGTCTTTTAAATTGATGGCACAGTGGTTGCAATTGCTTTTAAACAGTAAGTTTTGTGATCTCCAGATGTCTCAAAGCATGTAAAGCAGTACTTTTGCAGTGTAATCTTTGTAATATAGGAAAGACTAGTTAATTTTTACAACCTGTAAGGTTCCACAACAAATGTAGCAGCAATCAAATCTGGCTTAGTGATCCTGGTATAAGGATAATTATTGTCAAGTCTCTGGGACAATGGCCCCTGCTTTTATCAAAATTTGCCGTTGGATCTTTTCTAAATATCTGAGGCTTCAGAACACTGGTTTAATGTTTCATCCAGATGGTGGCACCTCCGAAAGCATAGCATAGACTCAATGTAATATTGAGTTCTGAAGTGAGGTTTGAACCCAAAACCTCCCAACTGAGGTGACGGTGCTATCAACTGACATTTAAATTATGCTTAATTCGCACAATACGTTGAATATTTTTGACCTTCAATCAATATCGTTGAGTAGTTAAGATCCAAGACCTACATGGTTCAATTCATATTTGTTGGAGAAACTGCACTCATTGGCATGGACGATTTGGACGAAAGGGTCTGTTTCCGTGCTGTACATCTGACTCTAAAATTAGTCTTAAGGCATTGGGTTAGGTCAGGACATGTCATCAGCCAGCGTTTCTGCTTCTGCTCAATCTTCACACCTGTTATAAATGTCCGTGTTGATGTAGGATTTGGTTCAGCTGGGATGCGCACAGACCAATTGACATTAACAAAGTTTCAAAATAATAAATAGTAGCAACTTAGATCATCTGTATTTCCAAGAACTTCACTGAATTGCATAGGGTGAGGAAGATTAAACTGCATGTTATAGAGCTTTTCTGCTGTGGATAAATCCCCAGGACCTGATCAGGTCTACCCTAGAACTCTGGGAAGCTAGGGAAGTGATTGCTGGATCCCTTGCTGAGATATTTGTATCATCGATAGTCATAGGTGAGGTCCCGGAAGACTGAAGGTTGGCTAACGGGGTGCCACTGTTTAAGAAGGGTGGTAAGGACAGGCCTGGGAACTATAGACCACTGAGCCTGACATTGGTGGTGGGCAAGTTGTTGGAGGGAATCCTAAGGGACACAACTTACAAGTATTTGGAAAGGAAAGGACTGATTAGGAATAGTCAGCATGGCTTTGATTTCCCACGCACAATGTCCCAAACTTGATTGAGTTGTTATTGCTGTTTTTTTTTGGAAGTAACAAAGGATTGGGGGCAGAGCAGTAGATGCGATCTATGTGGACTTCAGTAAGGTATTCAACAATGTTCCTCATGGGAGACTGGTTAGCAAGGTTAGATCTCATTGAATACATGGAGAATTAGTCATTTGGATACAGAACTGGCTCAAAGATAGAAGACAGAGGGTGGGGGTGGCAGGTTGTTTTTCAGACTGGAGACCTCTGACCAGTGGAGTGCCACAAGGGTCGGTGTTGGATCCACTACATTTGTCATTTATATAAATGATTTCGATGTGAGCATAAGACTTACAGTTAGTAAGTTTGCAGCTGACACCAAAATTGGAGGTGTAGTGGACAGTGAAGAAGTTTACTTCAGATTACAAGATTTTGATCAGATGGGCTAATGGGCTGAGAAGTGGCAGATGGAGTTTAATTTAGATAAATGCGATGATTTCATTTTGGGCAAGCAAATCTTAGCAGGACTTGTGTAATTAATGGTAAGGTCCTAGGAAGTGTTGCTGAACAAAGACTTTGGAGTGCAGGTTCATAGCTCCTTGAAAGTAAAGTTGCAGGTAGGTAGGATAGTGAAGAAGGTATATGGTATGCTTTCCTTTATTGGTCAGAGCATTGAGTACAGGAGTTGGGAGGTCATGTTGCAGCTGTACAGGACATTGGTTAGGCCACTTTTGAAATATTGCATGCAATTCTTGTCTCCTTCCTATCGGAAAGATGTTGTGATTTACAAGGATGTTGGAAGATTTGTGCTGTAAGGAGAGGTTGAATAGGCTAGGGCAGTTTTTCCTGGAGCATCAGAGGCTGGGGAGTGATCTTTAGAGATTTATAAAGTCATGAAGGGCATGGGAAGGGTAAATAGACAAGGTATTTTCTCTGGGGTGGTGGTGTCCAGAACTATAGGGTACAGGTTTAGGGTCAGCGAAGGAAGATATAAAAGACTTTATGGATACCCTTTTCAAGCAGAGGGTGGAATGAGCTGCCAGAGGACATGGTGAAGGCTGGTACAATTGCAACATTTGAAAGGCATCTGGATGAGCATATGAATAGGAAGGGTTTTCAGGGATATGGGCCAGGTACTGGCAGATGGGACTAGATTAAGTTGGGATATCTGGTTGGCAGGGACAAGTTTGACTGAAGGGTCTGTTTCCGTACTGTCCATCTCTATGATCTGTGATGATGATGATGAACTGAGCAAGATCAGAACTAACCAAAAAAAAGTGGGAAGGAAATAAGTCATCCAATGTAAGTTTTACAGATATGAAATGATTGCTTTGACCAGCTGATTGTTTTCTTCACTCATTTCTATAAACATCAAAAGGACAAATCAACCACTTGTAAAGTACCACATATACTCCGTATTGTCCAACTTTGTTAAATGTATTTGTTCAGTGCATTTTTAAAATTCATTTTGAGACCAACTTTACTGTCATCACTAAATAGAGGACACAACCTATTCATGAATAACCTATTAACTACTGATAGACTAGCTAGAAGATGATGAGCAAGGTTTTTGTTACACTGAATCTAACCTAAGATTGTGCAGTCAGTGCTTTAAAATGTGTATTAACTATAAGCGGTGTGAAGATTCATGGGAGATTGATACCCTTGTTTTTTTTCCAGCTGCTGGTGTTTTCAGATGTCTCTGCAACACCAGTCAACACCCAAGACTGCAATAATGATCATGGTCTCATGCCATTCACAGGAAAATTAAATTCAGTGATATAGTCTAACTAGTTTTGAAATTATCTAACACATTTGTAGATCCCATATTAATCCAATAAACAAATCTTTATATTATTATAAAATCAGATAAAGAACTAGAGTTCCTGTTTGGCAAAATTAGATAGAAAATAGTATTTCTCTTGTATGGACCCCATGCTGGAGGTGTCTCAATAGACTTTTTCCAGCTTCATTGGGTCCGCTGTAAAATTGTAAACCTTTTTTTTAAAAAAACGTTGAGGGGACAGTCTTTGGAGACAATGTAAATTTAAGATTTAAATTCTGTACTCTGATTGCAATTGTACTTTCATAGACTGAAATAATTAGTTCTACAGTGGATATAATTTGGTGTGTTATGTAAAAATGGGGGGGGAGAAATAGAATAGATGCCATTTGCTAGATGCAGTTGGATCATTATTGCAGTTCATTTTTCATGCAGGTTATTTAAAGATACCAAAAAAACAAATCTTGTATTATAGATGTTTGTATTGAATTCTAGGTACTGCTGTTCAACAGATTTTAGCTTTTTCTGCTACCAAGGATATTCCATTGTTAATTTTTTTTTTGTATTCAAATGAAAACTTCAAACATTTTAGGACAGCTTTCATTTTGTTGCTTGACATTACATATCTATATTTTCTAAAGTACGGCAAACAATATCTTAAGCTATTATGTTAATAGCAAGCTACTTGATTTCAAAAGTCACTTTGCCATTGACTTTTCAAAGCCGCCAGATATAATGTAGATTAAGGGGCTTTAATCTTGTTCTAATGGTCATCTCTTTTTATTTGCAGCATTAGTGCAAAAATAAAAGCAATTGAAACCAAGCTTAAAATGATGGCTGAAAACCCAGATGTGGAGTATACAGGGCCCCCAGCTTACTCGTACAATAAGCCCACAGACAAAGTACCTGGCAACAAATCACGAACTGCTCCCTATTCTAGACTTGTTCGGAAATCCAAGCAATGACTGACACCATGAGTACTTCAGAGTCTTTCTTATCAGATTTCTTTGATATTCAGTGGAACTGCAAAATCCAATGATTACTGCACAGTGACTTGGTATGATATGATTTATTTTTCTAAACAAAATTTAAAAGTTAAGCTATTGGTCTTTAAAGCATATGGTTCAAATGTATGCCAGCAGAGTAATTAGCAGTGCTGAGCTCATCGACCTTTCATCCTAGAAAGCTGATTTCTAATGTGAGTGTCAATTTTGGCCATGCTAATTAAAACTGAGACCATGACTTCGACTGTGACTGAAATAAGGCTGTTACTTGAGTAATGGTCTCAACTATTTCTTGCAATTTTGCAGTGCAAGGGTATTTTGCTGTGGTTTATCATGCAAGTGGCATCCATAATCTTGCAGTTCTCTATTGAACTAAGGTTTGCTGGTAAAATCCCTGGATTATATGGTGACATTTCCCTTTCTGTTTGATTGCAAATTTAGAATAAGAATGCAAATGTAGTTGCAGATTTGATGGCAATATACATCATGGAAAGTCTGATAATGAAATAAAAGTTTTATACTGAATGTGTAGTTAAATTGTACTGCGTGTTCGATTAAGATAATATTTCCAAAATAATATGTTCTGGCTGGCTATCTTTTTTCCACAAGTCAATTTTGTTTTGATGTGACAATGCTAAACATTCAACTGTTTTACACCTTGTAAATGGCCATATTAAAGTTTCTTTTTAAAGGAGAATTGGTAATGATCCAGATTACAGAAATGGTAAAATATCATGAAATTAAATGTAATTAAATAAACTCTCATGGTACTTAGCTAACGTAAACTTCGGAAGTCAAGATTCCTGGTATTGCGCAACTGATCTTTTTATAATTACTCATGAATGGGATGTGGGCATCACTGGCAAGGTAAGCATTTATTGCACATCGTGTTCATTGTCATTGGCAATGCTGTGGATCTGGAGTTACATGTAGACCAGAATAAAGGGCATTGAACCGGGTGGATTTTTAAGACAATCAACGGTGGCTACGTCATTGCCATTTGGCGAGTTTTTTTATTCAGTGCATTTTATTGAATTCCGATTTTGCCATGTGTCATGGAGTCTGAATGGACATCCCCAGACATTAGACTGGATTGCAAGACCGATGACATTACCACTACACTGCCTATTCTGAATTATGATAGATCCAACATAATCTTTACAAATAAAGCAACTCTTTTCCATGATCCTGTCAACCATTGTTTTTTTATTCATTATTCACAATCTTGTGGATTGGGGTTGGCAAATATAGCATATGACAGACCTTACTGAAGAATAAGTGAAAAATACTTTACTCTTTTTTTAAATAAGACAAGACCTGTTGGTACTTTTAAAGATATCCATAACTTTCTAGTGAAGACCTTGATCTGGCATATACTTGCTGAGGACGTGAATTGTAACGGAGTATGGGTTTTGGAGATTGTGATATGCACTGCTTGCTGCATGTAACGAGAGGTTTATCATCCATTGCACTAATCTCCTTCCCATGCCAGAAAGACATTAAAGCAATTTTGATCCTTTGTCACAAAATATTTGCCACGCAGTAACCTAAACATATCAGTCATGTACTGTAATGTGTGAATGTGGATTTGTAAATATTTACAGAAATTGATACTATTACTTCAAGCAGCCTTGGAATTAAATTGGTTAATATTATGGGGTTGAAGTGCAGATTTTGTTTTAGTTAGCCAGATGTCTTTAGCACTATGACCCAGCTTTTTGAAGACTGAGTCTCTTATTTTTAGCCAAGCCACTAAATTGATCTCAGGAACTGACTGGCTTTTTCCTCCTGTAAACCACCCAAAGTGGTAAAATTGCTTCCTTTTTTTGCAATCCTTGGTATATAAATTAGGCCCAAAGTGACTGGATGTTCCTAATCACAATGGGTTGAGTCCTATACCTTGGGTAAGGGGCCAATTCTTAACCCTGGTTTTTACTTGTACATTGAAGAGTCATCCCTGGAACAAATCATGATTTGAATTAGAAACTGTATATATTTTATGATTAAGTCCCTTTTAAAGATGTTGTCTGTGTATAATGGAAAAATGTTAATGTCATTCTTTGTGTAAAATTTATTATTTATGACTTGTAATGAAATATTTTTTAGGTATTAAAAAATACATATTAAACTTTCAGTTGCTCAACATTGAAGAGTAAATGGAATGTATTAGTTTTTCTTTCTAGATTTTGTCTGGTATAGCAAATTTCTTCTGTTATTGTGAAGCCTTTTATCTTTTGGAAACTATTAAAAATACATATTTAAAGCTTGTTTAATTATATTTGCCTGTGTATCTGATCAACACTGATTACACCAACGTCACTTTTCAATAAACTAGGTATTTTATGTGGAAAAATGGCATGAAGTCATTGTGGCTGTTATACCAGGATAATCTTGATGTATTAGTGATCCAGGCTTCCATATCTGTTGAAAAGATGTTTACTGTTGTATTTATCTAGTGTTGCTCTTATGGTTTGCATTACCAACAGTCCATTAAATTCATTCCAATCTGGAAAATAATTTGCTTTAATTTTCAAAGTACATTATTTTTGTCGGGATAGTGCAGTTGGAGCACATCAGACATGCTGTGTACTTTGACCATTCTACAGCAGATGCCCCCTACTCCCATTAAAGTCAGTGGCTGTAGTAATTTTCCAGCATTCAAGTTGTCACTGTTTTTAAAAGTTGCCACTCAGGTGGACAGAGCTTGTAAGAAGGCCTATGGTGTATTAGAGTTCATTAGCAGAGGGATTGAATTCAAGAGTCGTGAAGTGTTGTTACAGCTGTACAGGACTTTGGTTAGGCCACATTTAGAGTACTGTGTGCAGTTCTGGTTGCCTCACTTTAGGAAAGATGTGGAAGCTTTGGAGAGAGTGCAGAGAAGATTTACCAGGATGTTGCCTGGAATGGAGAATAGGTTGTACGAGGATAGGTTGAGCATGCTAGGCCTCTTCTCATTGGAACGGAGAAGGATGAGGGGTGACTTGATAGAGGTGTATAAGATGATCAGAGGAATAGATAGAGTAGATAATCAGAAACTTTTTCCCCGGGTACAACAGAGTGTTACAAGGGGACATAAATTTAAGGTGAGGGGTGGAAGGTATAGGGGAGATGTCAGGGGTAGGTTCTTTACCCAGAGAGTGGTGGGGGCATGGAATGTGCTGCCTGTGGGAGTGGCAGAGGCAGAATCATTGGCGAATTTTAAGCAGCAATTGGATAGGTACATGGATGGGTGCTTAAGCTAGGACAAATGTTAGGCACAACATCGTGGGCCGAAGGGCCTGTTCTGTGCTGTATTGTTCTATGTTCTATGTCTTAGACTTTAAAGTAATCAGGCTTGTGACCTGAAATTGGTATAACGTTTCTTCAAGTTTGGACTTGAGCTTTCAAATGTACATTGCAATTGGCCTGAGCTCATTTCTTAGCAGTGGTAACTGACAGATGGATGGCATAAATCTTTAGTTTAGTCATCAGTGCAGAGGTTTCATCATTCAGAAATTAACTGTATTGTCTTACACTTCCAGTTAAAACAGTTCAGGGAGCTGCATATTCTAATGATTTACCTCATAGCATCCATTCAAAACAAATTGTCATGCTATATTACTTTAAAGAAAAATGATATAGAAACGGCACAACAGAAATCATAGTTTATCATGCTCTCGAGCATTTTGGTAGAATCATCCTAATACCATGATCCTGATTGGGTGCTGCTCATGGTTTTCAAAAGCCTGTGAATTTTGTTTCTCTTTGGTAAAACAGTTGATTAGACTGATGTTCATAGAACCATTTCTCCGACATCATTCAGTCGTTCAGGTGAAAAGTCAAAGCAGTCCATCCACTCCAGACACCTCCCCAGATACTGTGCATCCAGCCCTAACACTGTTGACCTTCCTGTGTATTACTCCTGCTACAGTAAACACAGGTCCTGCCCAATACCCCTCTTCCCCCACCCCACCCCTGTTTCCACCCTTTTCCCCCTCCCTCTCTCAAAAACAACACGCCCACCTGATACAGCTCAAATCACTGCCATGATTGCTACCCCCCCACCTTCCACTCTCCAGTGGTCTCACCATACTCACCCCACAATGTGATCACCACGCTTCACAGCCATTGACATGCTTGTGGTCAACTCTCCCCAACAAACTGTTTATAACAATCTCTTACTGATTTCATTCTTTAAATTGTGAAAAAGCTGTCCATTTGATTTATGTTGCAATGCCATATTTTCCTTGAATGATTAAATATCACTGAGCTGGGTTTGCTCAGGTCAATAAAAATCTTACTGAGAATGTTGCATTCCAACGCAGGGGCAGCACAGTCCCTCGGTGGTTAGCACTGCTGCCTCAGTGCCAGAAACCCAGGTTTGATTCCCACCTCTGGTGACTGTGCGGTGTTTGCACATTTTCTCCGGGTGCTCCAGTTTCCTCCAACAATCCAAAGATGTGCAGGGCAGGTGAATTGGTCATGCTAAAGTATCCAGAGTTACATGCATTAGTCAGGGGTAAATATAGGGTAGGGGATCAGTGTGGACTTGTTGGGCCAAATGGTCTGTTTCCATACTGTAGGGAATCTAATCAAATGAGTGCTTTGTAATTAAATTGGATGGAAGGAACTTTGTTTATGGGATTTGTTTTAAAAAAAAAATCAGTTGAGCCTGTTTAACAACTAAATAGTGAGTTTGCAATCACAATGCCAATTTGCCAACAAAAATTAATTTTAAGTATTCCTGTAATTCATGTTTTAATAAGCTTGAATAATAAACTGCATTATAAAATTCTAGCTGTGCTAAACAATACAAAATACAAGGCTCAAAATAAAGTGTCTGTCAGCACTAACTTTAAGTGAAACACCATATCTTTATTGACAGTATTGGTTGAGCTTTTTAAAATTCTGTGGTAATTGAGTTTGAGGCTACAATTGTAATGCCTTTATTTACTTTGAAATTTGCTTATTTTCGCATTAAATTAGGTGATATGTAGGTAAAGTTCTAGCATTGCAAGATTTGGTGTGTGCAACCTGCCCTGGGAAAAAAGGGATGTGACCTTTATAAAGTATAACACAAAACCTTAGCAGTTCTGAAAATAAGTAAATGAAATACTTTGTGTACATTTGCTACAGTAATAGGGAAAGTCAGCATAGTGCTATCGGGTTAACTAGTCTCAAGCTTTGACCTGCCTGAAGGGCACAATAAAATTGCAGGAATTTTTTAAAGCTATGCAGTAGGTTTTCTTTCTACTAACTCTAATTTGGGCACTACCACAAATAATTTTTGAAAAACTGTACATACTCATTCTGTTGAATTTTTGTCTGATGTTTGGTAGCGCATGTGAAAAGTTGGAAGATTAAGCTCAACTAAGTAAAATTTGGCAACCAGATCTAGATATGGCTCACCAAAGCTTTATAAAAATTCAACTTGACTTCCCTGTCTTTATTTTCTGTGTATCTAATTATAAATGCTAATGCATGATTTGCAATCACTCTAATGTGAGTTCTTGAAATTTGAAATGTTAAAATTATTTCAAATATCACCCAAGGATAATTGAAGGTTTGAGATATGTAACATTACAAAGAACATGGTGACCCTAAGTATATAATTATTGTTTGGGCTCACCTTCACTAATATTGTTCACACTATTAAGAGGTTTTACACTGAGATGTAATTTTATCGAACCTAATAGGCTTTTAAAAAGGTGACTCAATCAGTGCAAGTTTGTGTACATAATGTTAAACTGGACAATACTGATGACAGATATAGCTGGGAGGATGCTAGAGCTGCACTAGCTAAGACTCTCTCAAAACATTTTTTTGAAGGAAACTTTTCAAAGTCAAGGTCACCCTTAACCTTGTTCAAGTCTCCACAGAGCATTATCAAACCAACCTGATTTTTGTGAACTAGTTCTTTAGCTAACAATCGAAGAGAAACTAAAAATCTTGACTTAAAATCAAAATTAAAACTTTATTTGTGCTGTATTAGATGTGGAGAAAGTGAGGGTTGCAGATGCTGGAGATCAGAGCTGAAAATGTGTTGCTGGAAAAGCGCAGCAGGTCAGGCAGCATCCAAGGAACAGGAGAATTGACGTTTCGGGCATAAGACTGGGCTTATGCCCGAAACGTCGATTCTCCTGTTCCTTGGATGCTGCCTGACCTGCTGCGCTTTTCCAGCAACACATTTTCAGCTCTGTATTAGGTGTGGCCATGAAGCGTGATCTGCTATGAATAAGAAATCATATGTTCAAAGCTTTCCTCGTTTCGTGGTCATTAACCACTTTTAGGCTGCTGTAGTTTTACACATTTTGGTGTTTTCTCCATTTCATTGACATTTCAGTAGTCCACCAGGAATGGTGAAAGAGTTGAGAAGTAAGTTTTTGCTGTCTTAAACTCTTAAGCACTGACCCCCAGTTAATTTGAGACATGCCAAATGAGTAGGTCTTCCTCTTGACAGTAAATAGAACTTTCTACTGAACGGGTATAGCAATTTTCCACAGCGTGAGGTCATAAGAACTCAACTGCTGTGTTTATAGCAGAATGACCTGTATATTGACCTAGACGCTCCTTTGAAGAGTAACAATGCCCACCTTCGTGAAAGGAATTCAAAGCATTTTTCATACAGTAGTCTTTGCTGGTGTTATACTCAACAATGTGGTTCCTCAGTATTGTACCACCCATCACATCCCTTTGAATGATAGTTTGCATATATGTATTACATGATAACAAACCAATTTGACCCCTGCCTGAGCACCATTCCTGCATCTGGATTTCTTTTTGTGGCTTATCTTCATTAGCTGCTTGCACTGCCTCCACTACCTAGGCAAATTACAGTTCTTAGGTATCTGAAAGGAAAAAGAAGCAAAACTGAGAGATTTAAAAAGAAGAAAATAATAGGTGCGTATTACTGGATGAGCAGTTTCTTAGTCATAATTGATAGTAGATATTTTTAATCAACCTGTTCAGAGATATAATTGCACATATCTGGAGCTGGTGTAACTTGAATCTGGGCCTCATCATTCAGAGGTAGGGAGCACTCTACCACAACATCCGTTTCAGAAATAATTGTAGGAGAAGGAAGATGTGGAATGAGAGGAAGAGGATTAACTATGCAGATGCTCTCATCCTCGTTCCTTCAGCAATCTTCTTCACCACCCCCCTCTTTCCCAATCATTACCCCACCCAACCCCAAAAATAAATACAGCCTTAGATTGCTCTCCCAAAATGGAAAGTATCATCTCTTCATAACATTAGAGCATATACACGTGCTCGTCCCATTCCAGCTAGTTCCTGCTGCCTTGTGTGCCATCTCCTATGAAAGAGAGGGAAGCATGTCAATGAATATGATGAAAAATATATAGGTTGATTTACTTGGATAGTTGCTGATGTATGCAATTTTTATGGTCTAGATTTGAGACCTGAAGCAGTGCTAAATGTGTGAGGATAAGGAGCTTATGAAAGTTGTGTGCAAATGCTGATTAATTGATGGTAAATAAATGATAGGAATGTAATGAATCAAGCAGTGGTTAAGGATAGTAGTGCACTTGATATGATATAACATTTGAAAATTCATTGCTGACCTTTTGAGATTGTTAAACTTCCTACATTGCACCCAGATTTCCAGAACTATAGTCCTGTTATTAACTGTTTATGTTATCCCTTTTATCTTCTGAGCAAGTGCACGGTCCCTCGGAGATGCAGTAAATCTATTTCTTCCAGCTGCAGTACAACTAGTGGGAAATTTGGGCCATTCTCTCTTCTGTGATCAGTCACCATTACTTGTAGCATAGCACTTTCCTTAATTATCTTTGCACATTCTGCAGTTTCAGTGTATCTTACCTTTAAAAGATAAAGCCAGTTTTAAGCTGAGTAAACTAGTTTTAAGTAACGCTAGTTATTCAAGACAATGACCAGTGAAAGAGCACACCAAAATCATGATACTGCAGTAGGCAGTACAAAGCTGGCATCTTACTTGCATTCCTGTCAATACGCATGGTGTAATAACAAATTCTGGGTAATCCAAGATGGAGGATGAGGAAAATTTCTGACTAACAGCTGCTTTTTTTGAGGTATTTTAGGTGCTGGAGGTGATTTCCTAGAATTCCTGGAGCAGCGATTACTGTTTTATATGCTGTTGGGGAAAAAAAAGTCAAAACAACAGCAGTTTAAAAAAGAACAGACAAAGGAAGCACATGTTGAGGTCATTGCAGGAGAGAGAGAGAGTGAACCTGCAGAGTACTGCCTTTGCTGTTTGAATTTGTATATCGCTGGACATTGGAGTGCATCTGGGAAAGTTAACAAACAGTGAAATTCACAACTAATCTTGGAGGCACTGTTGGGCGAAGTTCACAGCACAGAATCGGGTAGGTTAACCGTTGTTTTAAGTGTGGCCTACAGAGAATCTGCAGTATTGAGTAGAGTGGGTTCTTTCTTGATTATGTTTTTGGAGATATGTTTCTTGATTAAACTTAAAATATAAGCCATGACTATTAATTTAATCTGGAGCAGTGTTTGTAGAGGAATAAGACGGTGTTATTTACTGGGTCGGTAGATTGTGAATGAGCAAAGGTGGCCTTTAATAGAGTGATGTGTACTTCTTGTCAGTTGTGGGATTTTAAAGAGTTTAAGGGTTACTATGGATTATATCTGCCATAAATGCCATTGGCTGTGAATCTTATCAGATCGAATGGATCGGTTGGAGAGACAGTAAGAAGCAATGAGGAATTTGCAACAGCAACAGTATGTGATGGATGGCAGTTATAGGAAAGGGGGGAAAGTCTCGGATACAGTCACATAGATGGGTTAACTCCAGGAAAGGTAAGAGAGGTAGGCAACTAGTCTTTTGTGGATATACTCATTTCAAACAAGTATGCTGTTTTGGAAAATGTAGGGGGTGATGGATTCTCAGGGGAACGTAGCACAAACAGCCAAGTTTCTAGTATTGAGACCGGCTCTAATGCAACGAGGGGTACGTCGGGTTCCAAGAGATCAATTGTGTGAGGGGACTCTCTAGTCTGAGGTACAGACAGACGCTTCTGTCGCCAGCAGCGAAGAAAGCAGAATGGTGTGTTGCTTCCCTGGTGCCAGGAACAAGGATGTCTCAGAGAGGGAGCAGAATGTTGTCACAGGGGAAAGGGCCCAGCAAGAGGTCATTGGTTCCAATGTGGACAATGACATAGGAAGGGGAAAAGGTTGAGATTCTGAAGGGAGATTACAGAGAGTTAGGCAGAAATTTAAAAAGGAGGTCCTCGAGTAATAATATCTGGATTGCTCCCAGTGAGGGCAGGAATAGGAGGAAAGAACAGATGAAAGCATGGCTGAGGAGCTGGTGTATGGGAAAAGGATTCACATTTTTGGATCATTGGAATCTCTTTTAGGGTAGAAGTGACCTGTACAAGAAGGACAGATTGCACCTAAATTGGAAGGGGACTAATATACTGGCAGGAAAATTTGCTAGAGCTGCTTGAGAGAATTTAAACCATTTGGGGGGATCTCGGAGATAGTGAGGAAAGAAATCAATCTGAGACTGGTACAGTTGAGAACAGAAGTGAGTCAGGGCAGGTAGGGACAAGGTAGGACTAATGAATTAAACTGCATTTATTTCAATGCAAGGGGCCTAACAGGGAAGGCAGACAAACTCAGGGCATGGTTGGGAACATGGGACTAGGATATCATAGCAATTACAGAAAGATGGCTCGGGGTGGGCAGGACTGGCAGCTTCATGTTCTAGGATAGAAATGCTACAGGAAGGATAGAAAGGGAGGCAAGAGAGAAAGGGAAGTGGCATTTTTGATAAGGGATAGCATTACAGCTGTGCTGAGGGAGGATATTCCCGGAAATACATCCAGGGAAGTTATTTGGGTGGAACTGAGAAATAAGAAAGGGATGATCACCTTATTGGGATTGTATTATAGACCCCCTAATAGTCAGGGGGAAATTGAGAAACAAACTTGTAAGGAGATCTCAACTATCTGGAAGAATAATAGGGTGGTTATGGTAGGGGATTTTAACTTTCCAAACATAGACTGGGACTGCCATAGTGTTAAGGGTTTAGATGGACAGGTATTTGTTAAGTGTGTCCAATAAATTTTCTGATTCAGTATGTGCATGTACCTACTAGAGAAGGTGCAAAATGTGACCTACTCTTGGGAAATAAGGCAGGGCAGGTGACTGAGGTGTCAGTGGGGGAGCACTTTGGGGCCAGCGACCATAATTCTATTAGTTTTAAAATAATGATGGAAAAGGATAGACTAGATCTAAAACCTGAAGTTCTAAATTGGAGAAAGGCCAATTTTGACAGTATTAGGCAAGAACTTTCGAAAGCTGATTGGGGGCAGATGTTCTCAGGTAAAGGGACAGCTGGAAAATGGGAAGCCTTCAGAAATGAGATAACGAGAATCCAGAGCAAGTATATTCCTGTCAGGGTGAAAGGGAAGGCTAGTAGGTATAGGGAATACTGGATGACCAAAGAGATTGAGGGTTTGGTTAAGAAAAAGAAGGAAGCATATGTATAGACAGGATAAATCAAGCGAATCCTTAGAGTATAAAGGAAGTAGGAATATACTTAAGATGGAAATCAGGAGGGCAAAAAAGGGACATGAGATAGCTTTGGCAAATAGAATGAAGGAGAATCCAATGAGCTTTTACAAATACATTAAGGAGAAAAGGGTAACAAGAGAAAGAATAGGGCCCCTCAAAGATCAGCAAGGCAGCCTTTGTGTGGAGCTGAAGAAAATGGGGGAGATACTAAACGAATATTTTGCATCAGTATTTACTGTGGAAAAGGATATAGAAGATATAGACTGTAGGGAAATAGATGGTGACATCTTGCAAAATGTCCAGATTACAGAGGAGGAAGTGCTAGATGTCTTGAAACGTGTAAAGGTGGATAAATCCCCAGGACCTGATTAGGTGTACACTAGAACTCTGTGGGAACTAGAGAAGTGATTGCTGGGCCTCTTGCTGAGATATTTGTATAATCGATAGTCATTGGTGAGTTGCCGGAAGACTGGAGGTTGGCTAACATGGTGCCAATGTTTAAGAAGGGTGGTAAGGACAAGCCAGGGAACTATAGACCAGTGAGCCTGACGTCGGTGGTGGTCACATTGTTGGAGGGAATCCTGAGGGAAAGGATGTACATGTATTTGGAAAGGCAAAGACTGATTAGGGATAGTCAACATGGCTTTGTGTGTGGGAAATCATGTCTCACAAACTTGATTGAGTTTTTTGAGGACGTAACAAAGAGGATTGATGAGGGCAGAGCGGTAGATGTGATCTATATGGACTTCAGTAAGGCATTCAACAAGGTTCCCCATGGGAGACTGATTAGCAAGGTTAGATCTCATGGAATACAGGGAGAACTAGCCATTTGGATACAGAACTGGCTCAAAGGTAGAAGACAGAGGGTGGTGGTGGAGGGTTGTTTTTCAGACTGGAGGCCTATGACCAGTGGAGTGCCACAATGAACAGTGCTGGGTCCTCTACTTTTTGTCATTTACATAAATGATTTGGATGCGAGCATAAGAGGTACAGTTAGTAAGTTTGTAGATGACACCTAAGTTGGAGGTGGGCAGCGAAGAGGGTTACCTCAGATTACAACAGGATCTTGACCAGATAGGCCAATGGGCTGAGAAGTGGCAAATGGAGTTTAATTCAAATAAATGCGGGATGCTGCATTTTGGGAAAGCAAATCTTAGCAGGACTTGTGCACTTAATGGTAAGGTCCTGAGAGTGTTGCTGAACAAAGAGACCTTGGAGTGGAGGTTCATAACTCCTTGAAAGTGGAGTCGCAGATAGATAGGATAGTGAAGATGATGTTTGGTATGCTTTCCTTTATTAGTCAGAGTATCGATTACAGGAGTTGGGAGGTCATGTTGCGGCTGTACAGGAGATTGTTTAGGCCACTGTTGGAATATTGCATGCAATTCTGGTTTCCTTCCTATCGGAAAGCTGTTGTGAAACTTGAAAGGTTTCAGAAAACATTTACAAGGATGTTGCCAGGGTTGGAGGATTTGAGCTATAGGGAGAGGCTGAATAGGCTGGGGCTGTTTTCCCTGGAGCAACGGAGGCTGAGGGGTGACCTTATAGAGGTTTACAAAATTATGAAGGGCATGGATCGGGTAAATAGGCAAAGTCTTTTCCCTGGGGTTGAGGAGTCCAGAACTAGAGGGCATAGGTTTAGGGTGAGAGGGGAAAGATATAAAAGAGACATACGGGGCAAGTTTTCACACAGAGGGTGGAATGTGTATGGAATGAACTGCCGGAGGAAGTGGTGGAGGTTGGTACAATTGCAACATTTAAGAGGCATTTGGATGGGTATATGAATAGGAAGGGCTTGGAGGGATATGGGGCCGGGTGCTGGCAGGTGGGACCAGATTGGGTTGGGATATTTGGTCGGCATGGACGGGTTGGACCGAATGGTCTATTTCTGTGCTGTACATCTCTATGACACTATGACTTTTGTGGCCATTTCTGAGAGTTATTCAATTTAACCCACGACAGTAGTGCAATAGTGGATGATATTCTCAATAAAAACCAAGAGAACTGCAGATTCTGTAAATCAGAAACAAAAACAGAAGTTGCTAGCAAAGCTCAGCAGGTCTGGCAACATCCGTGAAGTGGAATCAAAGTTAATGTTTTGGGTCCGGTGACCCTTCCTCAGAACTCATGTTAACTCTGATGATATTCCCAGTTGCCCAGTAAATATCGATGATGATAGTTTCCTAAAAATGTTAGGTACTTTAGATTAGCTGGTAAAGTTTTTAAATTCATTGAATGGATAAGGAGATAGAATTCTTCAAAAATGTTTCCCTCAGACATTTGTGGCATTTAATTTGTTCAACTTGAGAATTTCATAAATGCTGGTCAAATGCACAAGGAGATGAACTATTTACTTAGATATTACTGCCCACACCAAGCTAACAGATCTGCTTACTTCATGAATAAGCATACCTTCTCAAAAAAGAGGTAACTGTCTTCGACTAATTTTCACCATTCAATAAATGTAACCAGTATAAAACAAAAATACAATTCTGCTTCACACTACAATTTAAAAGCAGCAATTGCAGAGGTTTCAGAAACTCAATGGAAAGTTCCAAACTTCTTCCCTTTGTGTGCGACTCAGTTTTCGAAAGGGAGATGAAATATGTTCCTAAGCAATCTAAGTTATGCTTAAATTTGGTTAAACCAGAAATGTATTGATATAAATTAAAAGTTGGTATAAACAAAGCTACCACTAAATACAAAACTTACCATCTGGTGACTTGCCCTATTCTCAAGAATCTGAATTCACCTTATTGAAATGGCTGAAGGAAAAAACATATTTAATAATTCTAAATGTCTGTATATATTTTTTTCATCAAACTAAGAGGATTGTGAAGATGTTAGGAGGTCAGTGAATAAGATAGATATGTTAGAAAGAAATAACTTGTATTTCTATAAACTTTTCATAATCTTAGGACATCCCAAAGCACTTTGCAGCCAATGAAGTGTTTTTGAAGTGTAGTCATGATAATAATGTTCAAAATGTAACAGCCAAATTGAGCACAGCGAGCTCCCACCAACAGCCACTGTGTAAGTATCAGATAATCTTAGTAATGTTGCTTGATGAATGGGTATTGGCCATGTTATGAAGTGGGGAAAACTCCTTTGTAGTACTTTGGAATATTGCTATGGAATCTTCTCCCTCAGCACTGCAATGTAGTATTTGGTGCACAATCTTAAGCTGACCAATAACATCCTGGCTCAGGTGAAAGTCCTACCACTCTCACTATCAACAATAGATGTACAAAAAAACAATTGAGGATGTCTGATAGGAAGGACTTCTCCCCACTACAATTTAAAAGCAGCCACAGCAGAGGTTTCAGGAGCTGAATGAAAAGTGCCAGTGTTGATCCCTTTTGTGCGCTACTTAATTTTCAGCTCCACCTTCTGAAGAGAGTGGATGAAATGGGTAGCCCATAGTAATTTCCCTCACAATCAATTTCATATTTAGAGTTAGTTTAACCAGAAATGTTACATTGATAGAAACTAAAATTAATAACTATTAATTATCTTAGTTGTAGTTAATTCAGTGATCGAGCACTTAAAATTTTTGACATGTATTTATTTATGTAAGTTTTGCTACAAGGGTTTCATGAACTGATTCCATATTGCCGGTGCTGGGTAAAGACTGCCAAAGAGAACAGATTCCACCGTAGACTGAAGTCATCCCACCACCAGATAATTTAAATAATCTACTTCACCACACATTGAACAAGTAACAAGGCATCCCAAAGAGTGAACAGAAACTTTTGAGAAATCATAATGGAAATCACAGAACTTTGTATCTTTTGAGGAGAAGTTAACAGTATGCAACTTTGCTTTTCCACCGGTACAATTTTACGGGAATTTGAAAGGTTCAGTTTTTAAATGTGTAAATAATTAGTAAAATGATTAATACATCAAGAATAAACATAATTTTAACGACAACCTACAGATGCAGATGCATGTTAATTTTCAGTTTTGAATTCCTTCTAACTTAAAAACCCACAGATTGATTACACTCATAAGAGCAACATTATTGCCCTAGATAAACATATCAATCTTTCAAAATATGAAAATGGCTGGGTTAGTGAATAAGTTTATACTAATCCTTTAGTCTGCTTAATTATACGCTGTTTCCTGCTCTGTAAAGCTGGATTAATGTTTCTGCCTGTTACTTGCCGAGTATAGTTGCTGTTAAAACTACTTGAGGGACCCCAAACAACTTTCAGTTCAGTCTGGATTGGCTGAATTTCTGTTTGTAATGCAAACAAAGGCCAATGAAAGGGAAACTGCATTAATTTACATTTTTATTCGCTTTTTTTGACATGGTAAACCAAACATTTCCAATGGAACCTGAATCTCAGATTATGAACACTATGCTGAAGCTCTGTAATGAAGGTGTGATGTGTCTGATAATCAACAGTAGACTGAACTGTAGAGAAAAGCTAAACACAACAGTGAGATCCAAGATATAGATAAAGATCCCACATTATTGTTTAAGTGCAAAATGGTATCAGAAACCAAATATTAGAATCATAGAATCCCTACAGAGTAGAAGCAGGCCATTCAGCCCATTGAGTCCACATCAACCCTGTGAAGGGCATCCCACCCAAACCTCTACCCTATAACCCTACATTTCCCATGCTAACCCATCTAACTGGACACTATGGGTAATTAAGCATGGCCAATCCACCTAACCTGCATATCTTTGGTTTGTGGGAGGAAACCAATGCAGACAAGGGGAGAATGTGCAAATGCCACATGCACATTTAGCCAAGGGTGAAATCAAACCCAGGTCCCTTGTACTGTGAGGCATCAGTGCTAACCACTGAGCCACCATACTGCTGAGCGATTATGAATATGTTCCTTACTAATTCAATATGCAAAATTCAAAACCTGTTAAGACAGTTAATGAAGCAATATAAACATAAAACTCTGTTATAATTGATCCAAAATTATTAGTGTAATTCAATAGAACACTGAAGCTTCCAAATGAAGCTTCTAACTGTAACTTGGTGCAAGCCATCTGATAGCAGTAAGAAATGAACTTAGATCTGGAATGCAGCGTATGTCCAAAAGTGAAAATGCAACTCATAGTCTTCAGCTAAATCTGTGCATTGTATTTGACAGATATACATTGATAACTAAAGAATGCGATCAGACTAACAAAATTCTGAATTTGTATTGGCAAACCAGATTTACCTTTGCAAATAATGATCCAATGAAGAAATATTTCACATGTATTAGATACCAAAGATGCACTTTGGTACATCAAGAAAGGTAAAGATGCAAGTTTGTTAACAATAGTCAATACTGGCCAAGGTGCATATTGGTTTCAGAGAAATAAATGCATGAAATGCAATAAAACAAATGATAAAATAGTGATTATTTGGAAATCAGGAATAAAGATAGAAAATGTTGGAAACACATAGTAGATTAGGCAGCTTGTGGAGACTGAAAACGTTTTTGCACAAGCGTCATAGATCTGAAACATTAACTCAAGCCTTTTACTTTATCCAATGTTATCACAGTGATATTTTAGTGAACAGATAATATGCTAATCTTATGATTATCATGGAGACCATGGCAAGATTCATTGTAGTCTGCTTGAGGCATCAAGTGAAAGCAGCTTGAGAATAATGATATGGATCACATTAAATATTATTAAACTGACGGCACATGAGAAAGCTAAAATTTTTCTATAGATGTTGAAACCAAATTGTCTCAATTCATCCAAGCAATATCTGGTGTGCTGAAATGTCTTTTGAAGATTTTTCTATAATTATTATCTGCAACTGGACTATTGACATGCATGAAGGTATGGATTAGAGATAGATATATAACTGTATTTGTACACTGTACATTTGTTATAAATTTGTAACTGAAGGTAAAAAGAACTTCAGAACATTCAGTTTGTGGAATGCTGATTTGAAGAAGGAAATCCCATTGAACTTTAAGGTGGTCCATTGGAATCAGATCTTGGTACAATGATCATCGTAAAAGGATACATCTCAAATTTTACCAGGAGTGAACAATGTACAAGATGAAATGGTGATGCTTGTCAAGTTACATGATTGTAAGAGGTCTTAGAAATATGTCTGTAGAAATAACCTTTTGGTAGAGATTGAATATAAGTTATTTGAAGGTGGAGTAAGTAATCACTTATTTCAACATCCAAATGACAAATAATGTTTGCAGAAACACTTGTTGAAATTAAACTACAAACAAGGAACATATGTGTGCTTTGGGGTTCATTCAGGAAAGTTTTATTACCTACACAAATAAAAAAATTGATGATCATGAAGTGCTCCTAGAAATAAATGAAGAGGTCAGAAACATTGATATCATATATTATCTCCTACCTTGGAACTGTGACTCACTAGAATCTAACTGAAAATGTAAACACTGCAAAATGTAGACATGTAAATTTAAATGTACAACCAAAAATACTGCTCCTTATACTATGAAAAGATGTGACAATTTCCAACTTGACTAGTAGAATCAAAGGAGAGTTTGTTCAAAAGAAATTGAGGTTCTTAGAGAGAAGTGGGTGATCTGCTCTGGCCATTTTGGAATTACAGAATATCTGTAACAATGCCAGATACTTGTCGTATACCAGCGCAGCATGAATGCTGAAATTAAGTCTACATTCATCAATGTAGCATTTTAATAAATAATTCATAGACTGAAGAAGTTTTTGTGACTCAAAATATTCCTGACAGGTTGTAGACAAAGGAAGTTATACATAAAGTCATAGTAAATGGAAAAATATTGTCATCGCATTAAACTATTCAAAGTATTTTGAAGTTAACTTCAATATATCACTCGGATTTGTTATTGTTAGACTTAAGTCACAGACCAGATAGAGGTTAGGCCATTTATTTAACTATGCTAACGTATACCTGCTAAAATGGCACACCGAGAAAATTGACGTAAAGAAGTTAACGGATGTGTTGATATAATGTAGAGAACAATTTTGGTTCTATAGGATGGAATAGCAGTGCATTTTTGATCTCAAGGTTGGAGTCAAAATGAAAGGATTAAGATTTTGTCCATTGAACGAAAATTTAAGATCACATGCAGTCTGGTGGTAGCGTGGAGAATGCAGTTAAAATAATGAAGAAGATGTATAAAGAAAGCTAAGGCGGATCAAGGTCCTTGCTATCCCTGATTGACTGGAGAAACACTCTGAAGGATTTGGCTCTTCTCCAGTGCAAATACTGGTGGAACAAAGCACCAAAATGCTATTTCCCCTTCAAAGCCAAGGATTATGGAAGGTGTTTGTGAAAGCTAAAAAAAGAATGAGACGGGATAATCATACAATTACAAAAGAGGAGCGGGGCAGTAATTGAAGCTAAATGAAGAAAATGCAATGATCAACAGATAGCAACAATCAGTAGGAAAGGCAGCACGCGTAGGTAGGTTATTCGTAGACCTATAAAGTGAAGAATATTGGGGAAACCGTGTCAGCATAATTGCAGGCAACTTGTGAAACAAAGGAATTTTCTGATTGATATACAAGATGATAGCTGCATCAGGATTCTTAACAGAAGCGAAACAGACAGCGAATTACCAACTGCTGCTGCAGAGAGCCAATTCAGACATAATACTGCAAAAATCCCAAGGTTCTTGTGGAACAGTGGTTGTGTTACTACCTCTAGTCCAGAGGGTCTGGTTCCAAGTCCAGACGTATGGCATAACATTAAATATCAGAAAAGGTTGCGTTAAAAAGTAACTGCAATGAAGGGTCTGTTCTGAAGAAGGTCCCCTGGACTGGAACCGTTAACTCTGTTTCTCTCTCCACACTTGCTGAGTAGCTCCAACACTTTCTATTTTGGTTTCAGTTTTCCTGCACGGCAGTTATTTGCTTTATTTTATGTTTTTATTAGAGAGAAAGGCCAACTGACTCAGACCCTGCAGTCGGCAAACCCCAATAGAGACCATTAAGAGGTAATTCAACTGAACTCACGTTAAAGTGGAGAATTGTAAACTAAAATTCGATTAGTTTTAATGTTAGTCTGTTGAAATTTCCAGCTGATTTTTAAAGAGCTGTGATATATCTTGCCCAATACAGAAATTAGGCCTAGATCATAAAGCTTCATATTGTCATCGCTGCAGTTTCAGTGATCACCATAAATCAAAGGTAAACACACAACTGGACTGAACCAATTATCTCGGTGTTATGGAATTGCTTTGTAACTCCTAAATAAAATTGCAGGTGGAAAGTAAACTACTGAATATGCGCTAAAAGGCGATAATGTCACAATTATCACTATGTTTATTCAAAAGTGTGTTTGGACATGTTTTATACTGTTTATAGGATACGTTTTATGCAGCGTTTAAACACTGCATAAAGTACAACGCCCAAGTTCGCGATAGGTTCAGATGACCCCGTGAATAAATAGTGCTTTTCAGCTTTTTAATGCACTGATGACATGAAAACGTTGCTGAAGGATTACAAGCAATTCCCACTGTTTTGTATCGAATAATGCGGTGCGCATCTAAGACCAAACTCAAGAACATAACTTATACCGTAAACACACAAGTAGTTGAGTTACGTTGCATTACACCGCCAATGCATTCACTGTATGAAGAATGTCGTGATTTCACAGAACAGTTCTTTCAATTGGGATCGCTGTACGTCTTCATAGAGCCACTCTGCTTCACATTACTTTCTGAATGAAGCCACGGTATTTTCAAATCAATCACTACAGCACAGCTAAAGTTCAAACATCCCATAATTAAACGGGATTTTGACTTGTCGCCAACGGTAAATAAATGCCTTGTTCGAAACGACCCCATCCTACTTGGAAAGCGAATAGTCTCGTTTTATTTTACATTGGTACCTCGTAGCTGGTGGTCCCATAGATCTCTGTCTGGAGATTCTACCCGAACTGCACTAGGACAAAGACACACAATCAGAATCCTGCAGTGTATTGGAAACATTGAAGGTCATCAATGACAGAGAGAAGCTGCTCTGGAAGGAGATTGCGGATCGGTGTTAGTTGGCGTGTTTCCCGCCCATTGATCATATCAGGTGTATTTTTTTAAACTTTGATACACAATTGCTTATTATAAAATACCTGAGCCTCAAAGTAGATACCTAAATGATTGTAACTAACTTAATTCCAAACTGATGCCAGGAACCGCACTTAGAATTGAACCGTGTCAATGAACAATTGTATTTACAAGCTCGTAAGGGAAGGGAGTCTCCACTCCTTCTGAACTTGAAGGTTGTTAGCTCCGAAACTGGGGTGGGGTTAATCAAGTCACTAGCACCTTCCGAGTGTCCTATTGTGAGTTTGCCAATGAACACTGACTATGTCATCATGCGAGGCATCAGAATTCGGGCAAAAGTCAACGTGCCAGAGGTATACCAACGCTGACTGAATTCATCTCAAAAAGGGGCACTGATGTGTCTTATAGTAACGCCCCACTGCCCCCAGACTGAATGCAGTGTGAGGGCCAGCCCGCGGGTCCATTGGTAACACTCTGGGCTGGAGTGGGACGCCAGGAATGCGAGTGCGGAAGTTAACTGAGGGGACACCTGACTGAATGAAGAGAGCCTTCTTTCCCACAAAATGTCAAACTGAGGCTTCACTTGTCCTCTCGTGGCTGGGAAAGATCCCGTGTGAGTCTTAAACAAGAAAAAAGGTCAAGGGCAAAGTGTGAACGAGGTTCGGGCCGAACATCAACATCACAGAAATCACAAACATCAACATCACAGAAATATCTAGCTGCCTGATCTCACCAGCTTGCAGTCTGTGGGAGCTTGCTATCCCCAAAATGGCTGCGAGTCCCCACATTTCAACATCGGCCTTTCTTCAAAGGTATGACTTGTGCAACACTATCTGTCTCGCTTACAGGGAACCTGGTGATCAAATGGTTAACAATTCCAGTGGCCGCACAGTTTAATTGCACGAGCGGTTAATTCACAGAGAGAAGCAGGGTCCCCTACTGTCCCGCCCTGCCTCCTGTTATTCAATCTGTGCCCTGCATTAATGTAGCGCCTTTCACCTCTGCAGGACGTTTCGCCGAGCCGAGAAAGTAATACCCTGCTTCTCTCTGTGAATTAACTGCTCGTGCAATTAAACTGTGCGGCCACTGGAATTGTTACCTATTTGATCACCAGGTTCCCTGTAAGCGAGACAGATAGTGTTGCACTACAGAAGGTTATATTTCAGTCAAAAGCGATAGTCAAGCAGAGAATCACTGTCCAGTACATTTACCCTAATCTACCCAGCGCCAGCACAACCCCCCCCCCCCCCCCCCCCCCACCCCCCAATCAAACTGCCCCCTGGGTGGTGGAGAATGGTTGATGGTTTGAAATAAGTTTCGCACGTTAATCATTTCCTCCATTTTCCGCAGAGCAACAGACTCACCCTCGCTGCTGGGGAGACCTGACCAGTCAGTCCATTTCCCTCATTCTCGTTGTGACGGGCTAAGGCCTGGTCCCATTCGCCAGGGAACCGCTAACTGTTGATTGTTTGGGGGCGAGCTAAGACTGATTTATTTCACCAAGAGTTCTCTGTGGAGCACTCCAAGTACCTGGCTCTTTGGCTCTGCTGCTGTCAGTCACACCCACAGCCTCCAGTCTTTTGCTTCATGTCAATTTCAGTCTCTAACCTGTCCAAACTTCCCTCAATCACCTTTCCCCAAATCAATTCGAAATATGTCAATGGTGCAATTATAAATTGATTTTTCCCCTCTTGAATAGCGGATGATTAATATGAATTGTATTTTGGAAAGATGCAAAGGATGTGGGAGGGAGGGTGGGTTGGTGGAATCCAACTGAACAGGGAAATAACACCGTCTATAAAGACCACGTCTACAGAATTGCTGTGGTGCTTTTTTTTCTTAAATGGGAACTTGTTATTAGACAAAACGTTAAAAGTGCCCATTGAAGACACGCTAATCTCATCTCTACTACTACCAAATATCAAACTTTGGAATACAAAGAAGTGTAGCTGGAGATGTCAGCTATGCTAGAAGAGAGCATTGCTCGATTGAATAGTGAAGTTCACACACACGTGTATACAGCTACGCTCAGAGGTACACATACATACACGTGCGCTCACACACCCACAAGGCTATACACAGCCACCCACATACACAGTTGTATAAACTTCACACAGAACCACCTCTACAGCTACACACAAGATCTACGCATAGCCACACACACAGAGCAAGAGACACACAAGTCTACGCATATATAAAACAGCTATATACAGTTCCACGCAAAGTTACAGACACAATAATCTATGCTCATAGATTAACACATACACATAGAATAACAGACACACAAATCTACATGCATATAGCTATACACACAGCTACAAATACACAAATCTACTCATATGCAGCTATACATAGTCACAGGCACACAAATCTATACACATACAGCTATAGATACCTGCACACACGAAGCTACAGACCCCCCCACACACACACACAGACCCCCCCACACACAGACACCCCCCCACACACAGACACACAGACACAGACACACACAGACACACACACACACACACACAGACACACACACAGACAGACACACACGGTAGAGGTAGAGGCACTGCTCGTGCTGAATGGACTTGAAAGGGAGCGGGTCAGCCAGCAGTTTACAGTCCCCTCCGCCATTGGGTTAAACTGCTACTCGGCTACTTCACAGGGGCGATCTTGTTTATGTACAAACGCTTTCCAATAGACATGATAGCACTCCAACATTTCTCTGTCTTTACGTAGATTACTTGCAGATCTTTACCCAGAATGTTGTCTGCTATCACGAAAACCCTGAAAATGGGGGCTAAAATTAGAAATTGTGAGGATGCAGCCAAAGGCAGTTTGATTTACTGATCTAACCTGGAGTTGTTTTACATTTCGTGCAGGTTGTCTCCTTAGCAGTATGAGGAAGAATGAATCCCTGTTGATAGGTACCACAGAAACATTCAGATGTAAATAGTTAGGTATGCGTTGGACTTTTATTTAACAGATGTCTAGGTACAAATCCATAGATACCGCTGCACGAAAGCGTTTCGATTGTAATCGAAGTGTCATCGCAGCAAAATGGTTCCAGGTAAAGCAAGTACAGGCGCACTGGATCCATTTGCTAAGCATAAGGATGATGCTAAAGAAAGGTCGTGTGGAGTTTTCAGCAGAGAGGAAAGTAAAGTCAACAATTTACATTAAGAAACCTCCCATGATGGTTGGGACGGAGGATAAGGGGGTGGATAGAGGGGCAACGGATTGCAAAAGCAATCACTTCCTGTGGTCCAGTCCAGACAGGGACTGGGAGGGTTTTAATCACCTTCCCAAATGCAGTGGTTTCACCTATAGGCTTTCAGTCAATCACTGCTCATTCATTTGGAGATTCGTGCTCATCAGAGCTAGTGCAATAACCAACCAACTCCTGAACTGCATCTTCCGCTAAGGGACACAAAGGCTGCGCGTCCCCAGCTCAGTATTGACCGACCCCAGCTCTTACTTGGTATCAGTGAAGAAATGGTTCACTAAAATGTAGGTCACTATGATAACTTGCCATCATTAAAAATAAACTGTGGTAAGAATTTAACTACATATCTCCACGAGCCACCGTGAAAAAAAAGTGACTAGAAACATACACAGCTTACAAGCTCGCTAACAGGCTGATAAACTGCGTGAGCACTTCACGCTGCAGTTTGAAGTCACTGCGGTTCGAGTGAACAAGAGGAGTTAAACTTCCTCTCTCACTCCCCCCGGTCAATCCTGATTACACAGTAAGATTAAACAGATCCCTAAAGCCCTCTCGCACTTGCACATGGACTTTCTCCAGAAGCTGACAGACCAGACGTGTCCTACATGATCGAGTCACTTCACTTCCTGGCTTCCAGCAACTATATCTCCAAACGGAAAAGTGGAAGGAAGATTTTTTTCAAAAAAAATTGAACTCCAGTAAACACTTAGCTCTTGAAAAAGTCAGCAGTCTGTGCTCAAACCTATAAAGTCGAGGATCTGAAATTTCCGCCAAATTGGTGTGTGTGTGTGTGTGTTTTCTCTCTCTCTCTCTCTCTCCACGGTTAAGAAATCGCAGGCGCTGCGTTGATGTCCACATTCGCAACGTAATCAGACTGAATGCCCCCTCATCCCTCCGTGCGAGCAGGATTTTCTGGTACGCCTGTAATCACTGCTGATGCTGTCTCACCGCGCTCTACTCCCCAAACACAGGGGTTGACGCCGCAGCTGTGCACCACTGGATTTTATACTTTGACCTAGCAGCGGGGCAAGAGAACAGAAGGGAGAGAAAGCTAAGAGGAAATCTCTTTTTCCAACGACCACTCAAACTTCTCGAGCATTTTCCTGGGTGTTGCGGAACCAGCACTTTCAAGAATCGGCGATCCCCATGTACTGGAAAAGTGAAACTCTGGCTCCTCTGTCAGAGGGGAACAAGGTTCTATCTGAAGGAATTCCAGCTGAAAAGGTAACACTCTTCACTTGTACCGGGGAGCGAGAAAGAGAGGGCGAGAAACATTACTTTGGACAGTTACGTGTGCAAGTTAATTGGGGGAGGGTGTTTTTTTTATAAAATAAACCAACTTTCTGATCAGGCGGTGAGCGTAACCTTTGCATTTTATGCATAGAAAAGCAACCGTTGCAAAGCCTGGACATGAATGACTCGGAAATCATTTAAATTCGGAGCCTGTGTGTCCTGTGAAGTTATTGTGGGGATTTCTTGTAGAGTAGGATTGGATTCCAAATATACAGGGCGAATTTGAGGACTGAACCTCTAAAACGCAGGAATGAACTGAAAATAGTTCAGCTTTTCAACCGAAAAAAAAAGAAGCAGGCGTTTAGAATGTACAAAAATAAATGGGCCGCAGCAACATCAGGGAGAGATTTCAACCGGGAAGCTGAGGACAGTACAGGATATTGCAGTGTGGTGTTCTGTTTGCATATATTTCAAATCAGCTGCCTCAGCTGCGATAGTGAGCATTACCATTTAATTTTGAGGAATATATTTAAAGTGAAGTATATGTATTGTTTACAAGGGCATGGGAGACAAAGAGGTTTGTTAAATGCATGATGCAATGTCAAGTCTGAGTGTGCCAAAAAAAGGCTCTTAAATATAACTGCGCTGCCAGACCTCGTGCAAGTTGTGTCGTTTCCTTAAAATGCAACTAATAATCGAAAACGTGCCTTTTTTCCCCATTTAATCCAGTACTATAGATCCAAAAATTACTACCTTCCCTGACAGTATTAGCTGGTTAAAAAGGGGCATTTGCAATTGTAAATCTCGATCTGAAATTAAAAGGAAAGAAAAAGAGGTCTACTGAATAGACAGAAAGCTTTCAGGCTGACCACTTCACACTCATCCCCCAGTCGTTCGTTCAAAAATATTAGATTTTTAATTACTGCCATTTAGGAAATCAAATTTCCAATTCTGCGGTGCCCGGATGCCTTATTGATTGACAGCTGTAATTGACACCCTGGTTGGCACTTATCTTCCGGATTTCATCCAGTTTCTAATTGCAGGTAGTTTATTTCTCTGCCTTGGATTGCACAGAAAGTGAGCGATTACTTCAAGAGCCCAGGGTTAAGTGGAGAAAAGATCGAATCAAAATTAAAATTGCTTCATTAAATGCCGTATTGTTGCATAGATTTAAATGCCCACTAGAAAAATATTATTTATTATTTTAAGCGCATATATAAACGTCCAGTTCTTCTTTAAAGACCTTTATAAGACTGCTTGCAGCAAGCATTGCATTCATATGTCTGGTTGAAATTGTTCTTAAAGGTAATGTCAAAGGACAGCCAGCATAAACAAGGCACCTCGCGCTGTGTGGAAAACAAAATTTCTCAGATCATGGTAAGTATGAGAGCATTTAAGATGAACATAATTTGTCAGAACTTGTTTCATTCGCTCAAGGCTGACCGTGTATCTATAGGTTTGATGCTTTCTGTGTAAATCCCGGCTGATAGTTTGAAAGTCACAGGATCCCACGCTGCATTGTTCGTGTCAATGTCAGAGATTAAACAATTGACGTTCTCACATGCCGGGCTGCCACGGTCAAACAATCAAAGTTTGCAAACACAAAAAAAACAAGTAATGGTGAATAACAATGTTAACGGCGTGACTTGTTTTTTGTATTCACGTTCGTTCAATGCAAGTTTATTTCGCCTCTTAGAGAGAGAAAGACTGTTTTAATGTTAAGAATATTCTTACTTCATCAATATCATTTAGCTGTTAAAGTTGACCGTTACTTTCCGTGTGAAATTTACATTTTAAGCGGCAGCTGAATCTTTGCAGAATATAGATGTCCCTTTTGTTAAAAAGAGACAAGTCCATTCGATTTTAGCCCTGTTAATGTGAGCTCGGTTTTATAGGATAAAGGGATGATTATGTGGACGGTCATGATTAACTATTAGAGCTCCAGCTATATTGCAGTTTAATAGTGAAACCATCACATATTTGTATTTTTAAAATGACAGGGATCAAAGCATACGCAGCATGTATGCGTCTATCTAGCTGTCACGGTGAAGTGCACTTTGTTGGTCAAACTCATAATATTTAGATCCCCAGTAATAACCCGTGTCAAAGGATGCGTTTACCTTCCAACTCCCCAATGCAAAGGAACACTGACGTAATGTTACTTTTGATGCATCATACAATTTATATTTTAAAATGTCGAGAATAAAACCTCCGTTTTGTGGAAACCTTCTTGCACGATGTTAAGTGAATAAAATATGGGCTAGATAGCAATTCACCGATTAAAAAAAAACAACAGACCGAGTAGCGATAAAATCATGCTGGCGAGTGGGCAGGTGAAGTGTAGCCCCGGTGCCGCACAATGTTCCAGGACGCTGACTGCTTAAATAATATCTTCCTTCTCCGGTATCTCGTAAAACAATTGCCGCCATTTGTGAATGATTTCTGAGAGTTAGCAAAACCCCCCCCCAAAATTGATCATCAACACTGTTTGATTGCCGCGTTTTGAATGTTACCATCAATGTTATGGCTGGACTAGTCCCTAAAACTGGCATGTATACAAATAAAATCAAGCCTTGTTTAGAGAGATGTGCAGCTGGTTGAGTCTGAAATACGTGAAATACGTGTATTGGATAATGATTTATTGAAGTGAGAGCGGGCGGATCACCTGCACTTCAGTTCTTAATGTGAGAAATTAGTTTCAAATAATTAATTTAAAAAGCGACACAATCTCAGTTTCAACCTAATGCGAAAGCTGATGCTGTTAGCAAATTGTCAATGACAATAGACATAAATTGTGTTTAAGATTTTAAACATGATTTTTTTTAACAAAAAGCGTGAAAAGGCTCTGGCACTAATAACAATACTTTAAACCTATATGCGGTTGGATTAAAGTGATCTTTCCCTCTATTGCCCTTTTTCTACAGTCCCACTCTGATGCTGACACATTGGGAGCTAACGTGGAGAAGGATGAGATTCGATCTTCCCCTAGTCCTCCATCCACTCCCTCGATTTCATCTCCGCCTTCATCCTCTTACTCCATCACCTCCGCCGACAAAAACATCTGCGCCAGTTGTGGGTTGGAAATCCTGGATAAATATCTGTTAAAGGTGAGTATATTGATACAAGGAGGACTGCGCCGGATACCCAGTCATCAAATTCGTGCCATTCGAATAACGCGCGCTCAGTGAATAAGCAGATTCTATTCAGTTTAATTCAATTAAAACAAAACTAAGGAAGGTCATGGCCACAAATATCCTGGAATGTTGAACGTCTAATCAAAAAATTGCTCTCTCTCTCTCACTGAGGCTAGGTTTCCGAGTTAATGTTGGTATGTTTTATCTAGCTACTTTGGCAAGAGAAGTAACATTTCTGTATTTTGAATCTACAGTCCAACAAAGCGCCAGACCCTCTGAATCCGAGGGATAGAGGTGCACTGGACCATTCCAGGGTTTAGGTAAAGATGTTTTGGGTTAGGAACAACATTCCCAGAGGCTTAACTATAGAGTCAAAAGGATGTGTCGAAGCACCGTGTGTGTTTTCAAATCTATTCAAGGCCGTTTCGCAATCTTTGAATGCATCAATCAAACATCCCCAAATTTGAATTCTGTTGGAAATTTCCCAACCCCCCCAGTATATTAATGGTGGATATGTTCAGCATCTTTGGGAGAGCGGGGTATGATGGAAAATAAACAGGCTGGGCCGCAGTGAATGGGAATGGGGACATGGTGCTATATAATTGATAGAATTGTGTGGGGTTTTAACTGATGGGTTTTTACTCAGTATGCAGCGGCAATGCTAATCATTCCAGATAGAAATATTGACTGAACCAAACAAACATTTTAATATAATTAGTTATAATGTCTAATACTGGACAAGATCTCTAACCAAAGGAAGGTGCCTACTGGATGGAAGTTGTATCCGTTGCTACACATCAGGCATTCTGAGGTTATTATGATGTTGCCAAACTGTGATTTCAGCCGAACTATTAGGGGAGTGCGACACCAATTCATTTCAAAGGGGAGCATTCCGATTTCTAAACCTTGACCTTATGATTTATTAGCTGTTTTTTCTCTAGATGCGTGTATTTAATTAATGGCTGTGTGCAGTCACCATCCATTGATCAATCGTGCATTGTTGGCAAGGCTGAGAACTGGAGTTCCTGCTAAACTTTAAAGTACATCGAATTCAAAGTTCTGTTGAATGCACTATTTTCGACCTTTTGATGCTGGAAAGCAGATGAGGAATGGGGGCGGGGCGGCGGGTGGAAACAAAATAATATTTTAATGTCAAATTATGAAAGAAAAACTGCGGAGCTCCAAGCTGAACTGACAGACTGTATTATGTGAATGTTCACATCTGCTTTGCAAGAAGCTCTGTACAGAGACTTTTTTTACTGTCTTTTCTGAACCGATTTTAACTCTCAGCGCTAAACTTTACTATTTTCATCAGTATATACTTAACCTGTGTGTCGCAAACAAAAGCAGGTCCACCTTAGTTAATGCAGTCGTGGATGGCAATAAACGGCTTAACGAGGACCATTAACCGTTCAAATAAACTTATTCCTAATCCTTTGATATTTCGGAGCTCGTGAGAATCTGAGGCAAGAATATGATCATCTCGTGATTTTCATTATTCTCTATAATTGACTTATAGAAGTTTTCGTGTCATATTTAATGGCTCAAAATAATAACAGGCTTTCAATTTATCTGGCCATTCTTTGTTACCGAATCACAAGCTATCAATTCGATTACACACGAGATATTTAAATATGTCAAAATATTGTTAATTCCACATTTAGCTCTTCTGGGAGATTCAGTGCAAACAGAACACTCTCACATGTTCGTTTTTGCAGACTGTTACAATAATATTGTCGCTGGTTCTAAAACGGATCAGACAAAATACATAAGTATTGTTTAAAGTAAATTTTAAACGGGTTGGTCTCAATCAATCTAACACTTAGTGCTCATTTGATGTGTTTAGGTGGAGTGTTTAATCTGACTCTGACAGTTGATGGGTTTTGTACATGGCATTGCAGGTGAATAACTTGATTTGGCATGTTCGTTGTTTGGCTTGCTCGGTCTGCAGGACCTCCCTACGCAGACATACCAGCTGTTACATTAAAAACAAAGAAATCTTCTGCAAAGTGGATTATTTCAGGTAAGGACCTACATTTCCCTTGGGAATCATGAGCCTTATTTTCCTTTGCGTTTGGTCATTTTTTTTTGTGAAAGGAAAGCGTGCTTTCGAGAGCTCAACGTGATGTTCATAACCAAACTTTGAAGCATTTTTAAAAGATGATATCTTTTTGAGTTACTGGATCTTTATTAATGCAATTTTTCATCACTGCAAGTCATACATTTAAAAAGCAATTGATGCTAGCACACAGTTGCACTGTGTGTGTGGCTGGGTGTCTGGATGTGGGTGTCTGCATGTGACGGTGTCTGGGAGAGTTTTTACACCGGTCCTTTTGGCAAATCACTAAAGCAGACCCCATTGGATCAGGTGTCCGGACAGGTGATTAGTCACTCTTTTACAGAGTGGCGAGGATGTGAAAGATCAAAGAAAGTTTCATAGATTTAATCATGGATCAAAAATTCACTAAGATCTCATTTAAAACCTGTATTCCTGTTAAAGTTCGGTGAGCGGGCCTAAAATACCGAACGATTCATCCACCCTGCTAAACCCTGCTAAAGCCCTTCCAAACAAAGGCTTGGAAATCGTGTTTACGTTTTCTTTTGCACCCGTTCTGAGCTAGCTCCTTGGCTTGCATCTAAATATCTAGATCATGGCGGTATTTTAGATTCGGCTTTCCGGCACATGACTGCGCGATTCATTTAGAGAATTACATGAATATAATCTCCACAATGTGCAATATAATGATGTAATCATTAGAGAGGAACAGAAATGCCTTTATGTGCGCCCGGCGAGGGTATTGTGTGCCACGCTGAAACATTTTGCAAGGTCAGAATTGTCCACTTTTTCTCTCTCGCAGAACTGGGAAATTACGCTGTCCCGTTTTTTAATTAACCAACTTGTCAATTGGAGTTCCCTTTGTAATTTCAAGTCCCAGCCAGTCGCCACACCGGATTGAATCCGGATTGCCATTGCTGCGCTGCACTGCGCCGTTCCAGAAGGAACAGTTGTGTTTTGTGTTGTACCTTATAGAAGAGATTCAAATACAACCCCTGAAGCATCAAGTCTCGCAAAGACCATTTGCGAAGAATTCATTTCACATTGGCAGGATTTCCCTTCAGGGCTGTGCGCAAGATTTCCAGACCCCCTTTTTTTTCCGTGCAACTGTTGATGGTGTCTCAGGATCCGATTTTGAGATCAAACACTGCGTGAAAATAATATGGGGTGCTCCGTACTGTGGTTTATGGGTAATGTATAGGATTGTTGCAGTAAAGTTAACGTTAGTTTCAGGAGTTTGAATCGTTTGCAGAAATTCTCTTCACGCTGCTGATAGATGATATAAATCCACTAAATGAGAGGTATAACTATAATCTTTTTGCTTGCACTATTAATGTTCCCATGGGAGGTGTCTCTAAAGCATTCACATCAAACGTTGCACCAGTGAGTACCAGGGTTACATATAACCATGACTGTTGTTCAGATCTGCATCTGAGTTTGGTGCAATTATTTATGTCTGTCAGCGAAAGGGTATCAATATTTCACCAGCTCAATAACTTTACCACGCTGCAAATCATAGTGAAACAAATGTTGTGCAAGTCTAACATTGGCAAGCTGACCAAACCACCAGTAAAACGATCCTTTCATATTTTAGTCATTTGACACCTTTTTAAAACTTGTTAAGGACCTTTTGCCTTGACTTTGAGCTCTATTAAATGAACAATATTTTGCTTGGTGTGAATATCTTTTGCAAATATATCATGGCGTGTGACACGTGCTGTGACACCCTGTTAAATCAATTCCCTTAAAATTTCAAACAAAGTTTGGTTTATTTAAAGCTATCATATTCAAAGATGTTTTCGAGGTTATTGAGAGTAGTGCATAACGTCTGAATATCGGATCCTTCCGAGTGTGTGCGGGTGTCTCTGCGTAAGAAGCAAACTTCATTTATTTCGGGGAGACATTTTTTTCCTGACAAGTTGGATCTCATGCATTTTTTTAAATTATCTGTTAAAATTGAAATGTTCAAATTCACAAGAGGATTGCCCTGAATCAGTAACATTTAAGGTGCAGGTATAAAATATAATGCTTAGGACATTGGGTTCTGGTAGAACTTCTAAGATTTGAATCTAGTGTTTTTTTTCTTGCTTTAAACCCAAATATTGGCCAATAACCGAATTTTTCAAACAATTGTGGTTCAGCAAAGCTGAATGGAATCGGCAACTTTGAAGCAAAAGCAATTGATCGTAGCAACTTGGTTTGCAGGATTCCTATTGACTTGTACAGCATGGCAACAGAGTAGGCAATAAACTTTTACCTCATGGACCTTCCCGCTCCTTGTTTTTGCAAACAAGAACGAATGCCACCAAAATAGGTGTTGACATTTGACATGCTCGCCATCCAATCGGCGTTTCCAAGAGACCTGAGCTGAGAATAATTGAAAGCAGTGCAATAAATTGCCCAGGGTGGTGGTGGTAATTATGTGCTTGAGCACAGCATTTAGCATCTGGGCGCGTAAATAAGCATGTCGGAGTAACCTTTGTTACGAAGAAATATGAATATTTTCCATTTGTGGCAGTGAGTTAATTTGCACTGTTTTCGCATTTTCCATAACACTGACGGTGGGAAGAGGGAGAGCAGTGGTCAGTGCTCATTAACTAAAAATCATAGCAAACAAAACAGCGAGTTTAAGTGATTTATTAGAAGGGATAGAATTCAATGCGGTGCCTATTCCAGCTGATTCACGCCACTGCTCCGATCACTTTCGCCACATCATGATTACAAACTCTATGGTTTCTTTCCCGTCAAACGGTTGACCTTAGTGAGGATTAGTACAGGGCACAACAGAGGCTGTGGAGATATAATAGAAATTACAGAGTTGGAGTCCGTGATGACCTGCACATTGTATAGTGTTTTGAGTGCAGCTATATCTCATCCACCAGGTGGGTGGGTTCTCTCTAACACGACGCTACCCTTTTGCAAAGCTGTTTTATTCAGTGTAATTCAACTAACTAGTAAAGGGAGTTAGAAACAGTGATCGAAATAATTTTTCAAGATTGGAACAATTTCAAGTCAAAGACAATAACATGAACACAAATTAAGGGGAAAACAATTTGTGTTTATAGCTAAATTGCAGCAGTAACAACTCTTCAAACAGCGTTTCATTTGTGCTAATACACTTTGGGATGCTCTAAAGTCGTGAAAAGAGGTATATAAAAGCAAATAAAGAAAACCTTTAGCTTTCTAACGTATCAGCAAACGACAGGGAGGTTTCCCTGCACAGCCTGCTCAAATGTTAAGGCGAAGTCATCCTACGCTAGCAGTATTAGCATTCCGGCGGCGCGTTTGTGTGAATTTACAGTCAGAATGGGATTCTTTGGAGATTCGATTGCGAAAGACTTTGTGAATGTCGAGCATGGACAGTGTTGATTTTCTGCGCAGCGACAATCCGCAACGAGGCGGCACTGCGCTTGTAACGTGCCTTTCAGAGCACGGCGGCGTTCACCTGGACCCCCTTCTCCCCAGATTCCGTTCATGTGGCACGCTCACGCTCTGTGCTGGTTAAAATGTCTAACAGATCGGAGGACACACAATCCAGTGCTTCCTACATTGTCGTAAACTCCAAGGCGGCGGTGTCTTGTTCGACTGAACTCTCGGGGTGTATTCAAGTTTATCAACCCACTGCTAGCAGTTTAAACAAAAGCCGTCCTTCTTCAGGAAAGCAGACTTACCTTTGGAGCAATGCAGTCAGATGTCTGAGTTTAATAAAACAAAGAACCGCGCATGCTGGAGAAACGATTCAAACAGAAACCGATATTGCTGGAGAAACCCAGTAGGTCTGGCAGCTTCTGTGGAGAGAAGGTTCTTTACACAGAGTGGTGGGTGTGTGGAATGCACTGCCAGCAGTGGTAGCAGAGTCAGGTACGTTAGGGACATTTGAGCGACTCTTGGATAGACACATGGATGATAGCAAAATGAAGGTTATGTAAGTTAGTTTTCTTAGAGCAGGATAAAAGGTCAACACAGCATCGAGGGCCGAAGGGCCTGTACTGTGCTGGTTCTATGTTCCATGTAAAACAGTTAATGTTTCCAGACCAGTTAGCCTTGAATGTTTAACCTCCCATTAAGTGTTTTTCTCTCTCCACAGATGCTGCCAGAGCTGCTGAGTTTCTCCAGCAATGTTTTTGTGTGTTTCAGATGCCTTAGTATGTTGGCTATATACTGTAAAAGCTGTTATCAAATAATATTCCTCAATGTGCGAGGGTATTATTGCTATGCTAGAAACTGGCTGCGATTGACACATTCTCATTCCTCTTATCTAAGTAATAAAACTCACTCCTAATAGTGAAAACAATGTGAGCGTTATAGATATTTCCCTCCTTTCGGGGAACGTGTTATATGTTTCAACACTAGATCTACAGCCGCTCGCTTTACGAGTCCATAATGTTCTCTTAGCAACCAGGCTGGCACCAAGAAATTAAAGTATCCAATTAAAATGGTAACAACAATGCCACGTGATGTCATCCCACCACTTGGTGCTGTCTGGTCCTTTCTTCAGAGAGGGTCACTGAGAGAGACATTGCCTGGACACAGAGAGGGAGAGATACAGACCCTCACTGAGAGAGATATTGCGTCCACTGAGAGAGATACAGACCCTCACTGACAGATAAAGGCTCCCACAGGGAGAGATGCAGACCCTGACTGAGAGAGGAATATAGACCCCTCACTGAGAGGGAGAGGTCCTCTCTGAGACATATAGACCCTCATTGAGAGATTTTGGCCTCCACAGAGAGAGATAAAGTGTCCCGCAGAGAGGCACAGACCATCACTGGGAGATGTATGGTCTCCCACAGAGAGAGAGGTACAGGCCCTCGCTGACAGAGATAAAGGCCCTCGCCCTCTTGTATACATTCTGGTCGCTTATTAGGACAAGCGGAAATACATTGGGAATCCATTGAATGGGTTTCCCTCAACAAAGTCGGCGGCAGTGTCGGTCGTCTTTAATAGGAGCCGTGAGATAGCAGCAAGAAGAGATTTCTGCTGGCCTGCTCTCATCTTTTGTAAGAGTGAACTCTCAAACTCCTTTCCAGCTGAAAACAGCAAGTGAACAAGGCCTGAAATTTCCATGGGGCATGTGTAGAAACCGAAAACAGTGAGTGCAAAACGCTTGCTCACGAACCTTCAGCTGATTTAGTTGGGCTCAAATATCGAGGAAACCAGAATATTGTATTTGAGTCCAGGCTACGAAATGTATGTGTTAAAAGACAGAGCCGGATTCGACCACGCGGAAGCTAACCAACTGAGGAGCAGCACACAGTCTGACGCATCATGTGGTCAAATATTCAAACTCTCGGTTGAAAGTTTTGAGTAGCAAGTCTAAATGTCTTCAATTTTTTTTAAAAAACGTTGCGTTAAAACAATAAAAGGAACCACAAAAGCTGACATGACTACCCTGAGCTGCAGCAAATCCACAATAAAGACTGAATAGACCATTTTCCCGTTAAGTAAGGGATATTCCCAGTTAAGTAAGGGATATTCCCAGTTAAGTAAGGGATATTCTGTTGTATGGGCATGATCTGAAAAGTTGCAAGTTACCCTGTGGCTTAGAGATAAAACCATCAGGTTTGAGGTCCACAGACCGGGGGGTCTCTCAGGAACACTGCTGGTTAGAGTATCTCACACACCCCAGTCGTGTCATCCTGGATGGCGAATGAGACCAGCATTAGGAACAGCAAGCCATCCATCCGAGCGTGGGGTGAGGTTGCTGGAGGTTAGTGAAATATCTAAGTTAATCAAAAAAAATCTGAAAAATACATTATGACATTCTTATGACAAAATACATTCTATTGGAATGAACTATTAGGTAGCTGCTTTATCTTCTGGCTTGTGTCTTTCAGGGACTGTGACAATCACAGCAGAATTTATACAATAATGTACATTAACAGCGCTAAAGTGACTGCTCACAGGGTATATGTTCACATCTGTTTCTGTAAATTTTAAATGAATGCTATCAGCACCGGGTTTTTTTTTGCGAATACAATTTTGTATATATTTAGATATAAAGTTTTCTCGCTACTACGTGGATTGCAATTTCTGAAGAACATTCTCTATTTATAGTCATTTTTCCATCAGCTGACTTTTGCAGTGAGGCTGACTTGAAATTACCCAGACTCATTTCACGCAGGACCCTTGCAGCCATCAAACAGATGTGACATTCATCCCATCTGTTTAGGTTGGATTTGAACGCAGCTCCCAGAGTTCAAAGGGTTCGGCGTAATGACATCGTACAGCCCATGTAATGTTGCTTTTGTTTGAAATCGATCCAAACTATAACCTTGTCGAATAAATTGACCGTCAAGAGCATTTTGTTGCTTCATTATTTGATATTGCCCTGGAATCCAACACATCACACTCACTTTTAATATTATTGTGACAAGAGTTCTGCCTTTTCAGATACTGAGTATGTCCATTACATCCCAATTCAAAGTAAAATGAATCCTAATTCAACTGAGTTCTTTGATGCCTGATTCTTTATGGTTAAATAAAGCATTAATGAGCCCAACATTGATACTACTCTGGAAAGAAGATCTGCATTGTATCAAATATGAACCTACAGGCATGATTTAAAAGAAGTCATAGAGAGGTACAGCATGGAGACAGACTCTTCAGTCCAATCCGTCCATGCCGACCAGATATCCCAACCCAATCTAGTCCCACCTGCCAGTACCCGGCCCATATCACTCCAAACCCTTCCTATTCATATACCCATCCAAATGCCTAATAAATGTTGCAATTGTACCAGCCTCCACCACTTCCTTTGGCAGCTCATTCCATACACGTATCACCCTCTGTGTGAAAAAGTTGCCCTGTAGATCTCTTTTATATCTTTCTCTTCTCACTTGTTAGGTATCTTTTTAAAGGGAAGGATTGTTGAAGAAGGGGGACTTTGCTTCATAGCCTTTTTAATCCTTAACTTTGTTTCAACTTTTCTTTAAAAACTGTTTGCGTGAATAGATCGTTGTGGTTGTGGGAAATTGATTATAGAATGACTGTGGAAATTGAATCCAGGAAGTGATGGTGTTATTAGTTTTCAGTGCTGTGCTGATCTGTTGTGTTGGTACTCTGTGGGTATTGGCTGTGGCATGAAAACTTTGGAAGTTAAGAGATTCAAATGTTTGGATTGTACTGCAGATGCTTGGTGTATGAACTGTATGGACGGTTGCATGGGTAGCATTGTCAATTGGTACACATTTAGAAACATAAAGAAGACAAAATGATTTCAGATGATAGGGTTACTTCAACAATGTTTTATTTATTGTGGGTCCAGATGCTACAACTAGTAGACAAATACTTTCATTTTATGACGTTAGCTTATTTATAGTTAACCTTTTTTATATAAACAATCCCAAATATTGTAAATCTCTTTTTTTCTGGTTAAACTGGGTTTTTTTCATGTTCACAGTTATATTTCCCAGTGTAGGTGCCCAAAGCTAGCTTTCCATTCTCACAAGTTCCACAACTAATTTACATATAATTACCTAAATTTCACAGCCTAAAACTTGGAATAATTTTCTTGAAGTTTTTAACTTCATACCGATATAAGAATATATATTACAGTAGGCAGACTTGCTTATCTTAAGGCACAAAAATTGCACCAGTTGGATAGTTCTTTGTCCTGAAAGTTCTTTCTTGCTTTCCTATGATTGCATGGTTTATTAACATATTCAGGTGGTTAAACATACACTTTGTTCAGATATAGGCGTTTTTATATTTTGTCAAATACACTGATGTACCTTAAAACAACTACCATGATGTTTCCTTTATAACAATAAATGTTAATGCCTATAAATAAATAAAATGCATTTAGATTGCTGGATAAATGAACAATAAGAATTTTTAAAGAAGATTTTGGAAGTACTGTTTTAAGTAACAGTATAGACATCACTCCAAAGCCAACCAAAAGTATCACCTTATCCTCTAAAGGCACTTTGCAATAGAACTACATGAGGATATCAAAACTTTACATGGATCAAGTTATCTTAAACAAAAATGAAAGTAAGAATGGAAAGGAGGCATTCTTTCTCATTGCAAAAATTATATTGCACAATAAAAGTAATGGTTCATTACAATTTGTCCCAATAAAACTTTATAACATTGAGTGACCTAGTTCCTAATGGGAAAGTACCTCCGTATTATGACTGATGTTCACATATACACAGGAGTTTAGACTGACAAATTCCAATCTTCATTGTGGGTTTGCCTTGCTGTAATAATTCAGCTTGTTATTGTAGAGGCAAATGCATCATATTATAAAGGATGTGCTGCTTTGTAAAGCAAGTTTATTGAGTTGCCTGTCTCATGCTAAAAAATTGAACTGGTGTGCCTTGGAAGTATTGAAGGACAATCTTTGATCATGGATGATTGAATGATCATAATATGTTCTTTTTCTGAATACCATTCAACAATTTAGGGCTCTTGGAATATCATGTCTGAGTAATTCCATGAGAAACTAAACATAGAATATTTTGCAGTTGCATCTACTAATAATTTTCAAATATGAATTAAAGTAATTCTGTCAGTCTATCCCTATTCTCCTATTCAAAATACAGTTAGATTGAGTTAATTTATTCTTCAATATGATACATTTGCCTCAGGTGTCATAACTTATTGTCGAATTTATACTTTTTTCAGTACCTTTTACTTTGCAAATATTTATTTTCTGGGCTTCAGTTTTGTACAATTATGTTTGGAGATTCCACAAACACTAACTCATTATTTGTATGATTTTTTTAAAAATTGGTTATTTCCTGAAAAATGGGCACTGGATCTTCATCTGGATTTCCCAATCAATAGAAACTGTAAGATCTTGTTTAATAAATTACATATTTTTATCCAAAGGAAAGCAGCATATGAATAGTTAAGCTTATGTTTTTACCATAATAGCAACTTTAAACACTTGTGTTTGAAAAGTTACCCGGATCTAAATTGAGACCAGTCAACATCTTGGGTCCAATAAATACAGTGAAAGTACAGATCGCACTCAAAAAAATAAACTGAAGCCAAGCAATTGGCTCTAACATTGTTGCATAGTTGGTAGTGCAGCCAAAGTTGGTACCTGTTTGGCTTCAGACATTGTTCTTTTTACTGATCAAGTTTAAGCTTAACAAATGACTGATGAATGTGTTATACTGATGGCAGCCAAATACCCACAAGGCAATATTTTACCAATTAAAGTCTGAAAACTGCAGCCAAGACTTTTTTTTTTAACATTCACATAACACCAGATTTATGGGAACAAATAATTTTCCTTTAATACTGATGTCACAATGGAACTTTGACAGCCCATATCAATTTTCTTGATATTTTAAAAAGTCCATTAAAACCAATTTGGAAACTTAAATGAACCAACATACATCTGTTCAAACAGAACACTGGATTGATCTCCCTGTGACTGGCAGCAGATCATAACACACATAGGTTCTTCAAAGTGTTAGACGGATCTATAGCCTAAGTTCTAATTTAGTTTGAATTGCAATGTGATCATTTAAAAATACAAATTTATATTTACCCTATTTAGACAGAATGTTTAAACAATGAAAAATATTTACTGCAGCAAACAAATTGGGACACAAGTTCATATGTGGTTAAATTGGCCAGATTCTAAAATGATAGCATCATAATCCAGCAAAAAAACACAACATATTGAGACAATATGATCAGAATACTAGCTGCTTCTGAAACAAAATCTTTAAATTCAGAAATACATAATATGAGTCAAAGAATTTTTACATGCAAGAAATTCATTGAAAGGGATACATGAAATAAATCTTGAAAATATTTTCAGTATCAAAGCTAGACTGAAGGACAACAGGAATAGTAATTGACAATCTGTAATAATCTAATGCTTTTGCAATGGCCTTTTTTTTTCAAAATCAATGAGTTTGTTTCATCTCCACTGAAATGGAGGCTAGTCAATATCTGTGACAACCAACACGATCTCTCAAGCTATATTTTATATGAAGATTCAATGACACTCAGTAAAGACAGTCTAAGCCAAATTATGTTTTGATATTAATAACTCTAAAGTACATTTGGATGTTCTAATTAGTCAAATTAGCAGTATTTTAATTTTCTATATTTGGTTGTTAATATTTTAAGCTGGTCTTCAGTGTATCCATCTGCAATTAAAGATTTTATCAAGTATATTGACAGAACTGCATCTCATCTCAAAATTTCATTGCATGGAACATGGTTAAAATGCATCTGAATGAAGGTTCAGAAAAAGCCTTAATATATTGGATTGAAGTTTGAACATTGCACTTTAAACATCTTTTATTCTTTATTTGAAACTTTCTTTCTATAGACTGACAGTTTCTCATCAAAGTGAAAAATGATCTCATTTAAACTTAATTCTTTCACAATTAAATTCAGACTTGTACATTGTGGACTTGGGAGTTGTTTCATAGTGAAAGTGTGTTCAATGGAATTGTCAAGTAAAGAAGTGCATTAAAAATCAGTGACTCCCAAATATACTTTGTTGATGTATTTAATGGTGCAGAATGCTTTGTTTGAGACAGCTTGGGGCAGAAATCCTGTGGGCAAGTATTCAGTTGCTGTGATTCAGATTTTAATGCATTTTAAAATCATTTCAAGAATCACAAATAGGGAATGGTTTGCAAGATATAGAAAAACATCTTTGATATTGATATATTTATATTACACTTGTTTGGCAAGTCTGTTGGTTTGGGGTTATTGCATCAAAGTTGCGTGTCTCAGAGCAACCCCCTGCTTTGCGTTGAAAAGTTTTCTTTGCAATATCTATCCTGTCAACTCAATACATTCAAATGCTGGTGATGCCAATGTGAATTTTTATGAAGTTGCAAGAAAATGTTGGCAACTATCGTAAACCTAGTCTCAGCATGACTGCAGCAGGAATTAATGTATTATAGTTGAATTGTTTATGTCATGTAATTAAAGATATTCTGAGTCGACACTATCTAATATAAGAATCAACAGAACCTGAGTGAATCTGGTGTAACATATGCTAGTTATCAATTCAATACACACTTAGAAGAAAAAGGAAAAAAGTACACTTTTAAAAGTATGAATTTAAAGTCCTGAAGCAATATATTTGAACTGTAGTCAGTGTAAGATAGGAACTGTAGCAACCAATTTACAAAAAGATCTGAATACCAGCAATGTGAGAATAACCACATATTTTGTGTTTCTGGTGACATTGATTTAAGGATAAATATTTCTCCCCTTCTCTGCTTGAAGCCAGTGATATGGGACTTTTTAATCTCTGAGAATGCAGATAGGACCTGAAGTTAGTGTCTTATATAAAGGAGGGAACTCCTAAAAATGCAATAATCTCTCAGTGCTGCATTGAATCATTCCTCCAGATTTTCATGCTAAAATCTTTGGTGTGAATCTCAACCTTCGGATTTAGAGGTGAAAATCCTACAATTAAGTTGAAACTTTACATATTTCATACCTGAGCAGGATTTTTGTTTTTACCTTCCATCTGCACTACCCCCAGGCTACGAATATGTAAATGGTGACTTCATAAAATATTTTTGATAATCCAGTGACAAAATATAATTAAACTTTCTTATGGAATGAATACTTAATGGAGGTTATATTCATCATCTGGGATTTACTGTTTTAATACAGTACTTGCAGATGTGCTTTGGCAATGCAAGAGGAAACCTGGTTTATCACTTTTCTGACTATAATCTGCACTATTGGCAGTTAAATAAATGTGTTCTTACCTTAAAAGAAATAAACTCTCCAGACTGTAAACTAAGGATATGCTCACCATAAGTATTCTGGCAAATTTCTAAAAATACTCTCCATTGTTACAAATGTTGGTTTTTGAAAATAACTTGAATTCCTATTTATTTTGATTGATAGGAAAAATTGCAACAATAACAAGTTCTGGCTTCTATTACCCTTTAAAGACTGATTTCCTTTTTTCAGTTTGTGAGAAACTATTATGTTTCCCATCGCATATTGCTTCCTGCAATAATATTCTGCATGAACGTAAGGCTAAATGAAACTGGACCAACTGAGAACAAAGCACGGAGCAAACATATGTTATCTTTATAGAGCTGTAGATGTTGAACATTATAATCTGAGAATATCCTTTGGATTAAAAACTTGCCTTTACCAAAGTACTTCCCCTCAAAAGACAGTCATCTGGTAATATATTTCCAGTGGTTAGAACAGAAAGCAGTGCTTCAAAAATACTTGTACTTTACTTACAGAAGAATATTTACTGTACTTTAAAGCATTCACTGACTATATAGCATTTTTGGAACATTTATGTAAATTGGTAAGAAATAAGAAATAGGAATATGAGTGAACATATGAATATTCAACTGAGAAAAGTATTAGCCCAACTGTGAAGCTTATTACAGTCAAATAACCTGTTGATACTGGCTAAGGTACTTGAGAGTAGTAAAGACCCATTGGACTATGTTCAGCTTGGTCAGGCACTAGCAGGAGGATGGGCTCGGGGAGGTGAGGAGGACAGGAAATGAATGGTTCGGGAAGGGTTTGGTATGGCAAGAAAAGTTTGGAAAATAAGTTGGGGATTGAAGGCAGAATTAAATAACTGAATTTAATAGTTGCATGTTGTGTTGTATTCACAAGACGCTTTTACTTACTTAACAAAGTTTTATATACATCAATTTTAGAAGGTGCTAAGCCTATCTGGGTCAAGGGGAAGAGATGTTATTGTAAGATGGTAATTATGTTTCTGTTTAATGTATTTCTGTTTTGCTTCAGTACAGTTTGGCAGAGAAATTCCATTTAAGTCTCTGCCTTTAGCCAAATCAAAACTGAACTACATATTTCTAAGATGGTACATAAATGCCAGCAATTTGTTAAAGTACACGATCAATGTGTAAGGATGGTGTTGTCTTGGTCCCCAGCAGGCATGTGGAGAGAGCAGCTAAACTGAAAAAGCTCTGCTTTTAATGAAAACAGATATCACAAAATCAAGGCAATTACCAATGTTTAAAGGACAATTGCACACAAATTACAAGCCTGGAGAGGCTGAAGGGTCACTGTCCAATTGGGTTTTGTTTGTTCAACTGAGTGCAGCTACTGGTAGCAGGACTTAGAAATTTGTTTGTTGGATTCTAGGACAAGTCATAATGTTTTAAAGTTCTTCTACCTCTGTCAGTTAATTTTTTGTTCACTGAGCCAAACTATTTTGTTTAAATTTTTAATGTTTGTTATTTTTACATATTTTTATAAGTTCACAAATAAGTTTTCTTTATTGTTTAAATTAAATTAGAAGAAATTAAATTCTGCTTCACTACAAGTAATGTGTTGGCAACTTTTTATAAACGCCATTCTAAAAGGAAAGCCTAAAGTTTCTCCTTCAAAGATAAATGTTCAAGTTCAACAGATCATTGACTTTATTTAGGCTCATTAGTAAAAAGAACTGTTAATAGAATAATTTCTCCATCAGTGAAGAAATGTTTTTAAAAAATGAAATCACTAAAGAGAACAAAGTAAAAATGACAGAAGGTTATTTATTTAGTAGCCATTAAATGCAGCGTCTTTATCTGGATTAATTAAGTAATCATCACTGAATATTAATTACTTAGTTAATACATATGTGCAAACTGTCTTGGAAGTTATAGGCTACAGTCAAATATTACTGTACTACAAGTCAAACATGCATCGTGTCTTAAACATTACCGTGGAAAGATGTGTACATGTTGGCCACCAAATTAAATATTGAAAATGGTATATTAAATTCCAGAAATTAGGTGGTAAAAATGGTCACTGAAATCTCAGCTTGACATCTCCACGCTGGCCCATTTTTGGTTTCCTCGGCCCACATCTTCCATCCGAAAGCCTTTATCGGTGGAACTTAGAACTTTCAGTTCTGATTCTGGTGTCTGCCAGTCTTGTGAAAATTAACTAATGCAGCACCAGCCCGCTCAGAAACGTACGCATTTAGTAATAGGGTAATCTGTTGATGTATTATAAAATAATACAAGTTGACTCTTAAATTGAAGTGCTGTAAAACAATGCTAAGAATTACAAACATTCTGCCTTTTGAAAATCCACCATGCGCTTAAATTTAATAGCATTGTTTGATACACTTTACAATTAAATCCGCGTGTGCCAATAGTGATCATTAGATTACAATGGGGAAACTGGAAAGGAACAAAGGAAGAGAGAGAAGTTGCACATTGGAATATGATGTTAAAGATTCCGTTTCTAAAATTATTATGAATATCATAAATTAATTGCACAATAATTTAAACTGTTTATGTCGAAAATAGTCGATGCAAACAGCAGTATGTCCTGCGACTCAGCACTGAAGGAGTTAAAAGTTGAATTGTAAGGATAGAGTTTTGCCTGTAAAAGATTATTAATACCGTCATGGCATTTAAACAAATAAACACAAATCCATGTTAAATAACGTCTGCAGGTTGTGTGTTATAAACACCTTATTGCATAGTCTGGATTTTGCTTCTCTTGGCTCGTCCTCCCAAACTATAGCTTTGTCTCTGAATCTCAAAACTGTGCCTTAACTTGGATTGTGGAGTTGTAGTAAACAAAGGATTGTTAATTACAAACAGGACAAAAAGAAAGTTACAAAGTTACAATGCAATAAGCAGAGCCGTCAACTTTTGGGAGAAAGCGTTCCTCAGTGGGATTCATGATCAAAAAGAAATAGAGATCACGAACGCAGTTAAACATATGGAACTATTTTTTAAAAATGTGCTGATTTAAAATGTGTCATATTATTAAACTATAGGAGTGACTCTCCAATTTAAATCAGTAACATTTAACACGCCTGATTATGATACATAAATAGGAAAGATGGATCAAACTTCTTCTATGAAGCTATCATTTAAAAGTTGTAGGAAACTAACATTTACAAACTGTAACTTAATCTTTACTGGAGGGGGAGCACACCCTCGGGCCAATCTATAATCCAGCGAAGAGAGTTGTCCTTTTCTGAAACCCTGATCAGGCCCCTAGTTTAAGAGTCATATGATGATTACCAAATTCACTAAACCAGGTATGTCTTCAGCTGTTTCTAATGGTATGAATTAATGTTGGGGGCATGCAGGACCAGATTTCTTTAATTACTTTTTCATTAGATGTCATGCTCAAAAACTCACAATATTTCAGACCACCCACCATTAAAGCTTCATTTCCTGACATTTTATGATACATGACTTCAGCTACACATCTGAGACTTAATTGCATTTTCTGATGTATTGTTTCCTCTTTTCCAGCCGGTTTGGCACGAAGTGCGCCCGTTGTGGTAGGCAGATCTATGCCAGTGACTGGGTACGGAGAGCACGGGGTAATGCCTACCACCTGGCATGCTTTGCTTGTTTCTCCTGTAAGAGGCAGCTCTCCACTGGGGAGGAATTTGGACTGGTCGAAGAAAAAGTCCTGTGTAGGATCCACTATGATACCATGCTGGAAAACCTCAAGCAAGCAGCGGAGAATGGTAATTGTAGTGAGATTGTTCATCGGATTGATTTGTGTACTGCATGTGCTTTCAAAACAGCAAAACAAAACAACATATACTGTTTGTGTATTTACCCAGTTAAATACTGTAGCACATTTAACCAAGAGATGTTGTGTTTGGGATTAAGTTTTTTTAAAAAGAAAGGATTGGAGCGCAAGTAAGATGTTCTGTTTGTGAAATGTTGCACCCCCATATTCACTTGTTAATTCTTTCAACAAGTCAATATAAACAAAATGCTGTAGAATGTTTGATATGGAAGAGGTTTGGCTTTTGGAACATTCTGTTGTATCTTGGTGACACTTGGTAAAGTCTGGCTGTAATTGTGCTGGTCATTGAGTCGTATTTATGTCTGGTTCAGCATTTTGCACTTCTGGCTGTATTCTGTGTTGTAGTTGAATCAGAAATTGTTTGTTATAGGAATGATTGGAGTTAGGTGCTTCATTCAGGAGTTAACTTGGAACTGGATGCTCATGTGGTTTAAAAATGCCTACAAAACAATAGCGCTAACCAAAGAAACAATGTTGATGGTGTTCTTACATCTTTTCTGCCTATTGCCTAGTTTTCTTAACCCTGTTTTTGCCCCTATATACCATCACACACCAGGTGTAGATGATAATTACATGTCCATCATCAATGGCAATTCAGAACTGGACAACAGGACACAATTCTGTCCTTATAAGAGGAAACAATACATCAGAAAGTGCAATTAATTCCTAACAAAATTAGTCATTACACTTTGTTTTCCTCTGACCATTGAGTGCTTTGTGCCCATATGATACTCCATCTAATAATTTGAGCAGGGAACACATTAGACTCTCCTTCCTGAGTCGTCACAACAAACAACAGGTCATAAAACTAATGGTCGAGAGACACTCATCTGTTTTATTTTGGAGTAACAATAATTATTTTATTCACATGTGCAAAGGTGGTCATTGCTGGCTGGACAGCATTTATTGCCCATCCCTAGTTACCCTTTAGAATGTGGCACTTTTGAACTGTTGCAGTCTGTGTACTGTAGGTTGATGCACAATGCCCTTAGGGAAGAAATTAGGTGTCTTCCTAAATGTGTAACTCTCTGCATTGTAATGTCCTACACCAGCCATTCTTATGACTTGTTGAATTTATATTAATTATCTAGTTAAAATCTACAGCCACCAGTAACTGTTGCAAACATATCTCAGAGATTTTGCCTGTGGTGTCAGAGGCTTAGTGTCAAGTGATAGAATATGTAGAAAGAAAAATTTTTTTTCTGTCAGGAGATAACTTTCAATTAATGCTAGCATTCGGTGGTGATATTGAAAAGCAAGTCTCCTCACACATGGGAGTGTAAATTGGAATAGGCACTTCCAGAGAGGTGTTGAACATAGGCCTCAAAAAAAAGAGTAAATGCTGTGATTGGTAGATTTTTGTTTGGTATGGAGTCAAGATGGGCAAATAGAGTTAAAGTACAAATTGATCAAGGTTTTATTAAATTGGCTTTAACAACCATATATCTAACTCCGGTTCCTATGTTCCATGCAATTCAAATTCAGAAAATAGAATTAAAGTACAGTATGGTAACCAGCCTCTGGATAATTTTGGATGTTTTGTTTGAAAGTAACAATAAATTGTTCATCTTTACAATCATTTTCCTTTATGTTTTGTACATTATGATAATACTTCAAAGAAGCAGTAGCACTTAATTAGCCTGAAATAATATTCCACAGCTGCAAGTATCGATTATTATCCAAACAAATCTATCGGTAAACAAATGACTTGTGGTAGCAATTATCTTAAAGGATTTAGCATAGATATGGTGAATCAGACAGGGTCAGTTTTACAATAACCGTTAAGCCCACAAAGATCATCTTGGAGAATTTTATCAGAAAGGCACTATTCCAAAAGTTCTTACAAGCCGGCTGAATGTTACCTGGTTATTATCATAGCCTCCTTCTCTGCTGTACTATTCTATTTGGTGACCAATCAGTGCTGATTCTGTTGAAGAACAACTCAATGTATCCCATTTCCCCACTCTTTCCCCAATACCTGCAGTTTTTTTTGAAGTTATTGAATTCCCTTTTGAAGGTGTCTATTGAATCTGTATTCACCATCCTTCCAGGCATTACATTTCAAGTCCTAACTATCGTACAAAAGCAAAATACTGCAGTTGTTTTAAATCTGAAATTAAACCTGAAAGTACTAGAAATAATCAGTGAGCCAAACAGCATCTGCTGCAAGGTCACATAACTGAAACATTCAGTTTGTCTTTCTCCACAGATGCTGACTGACCTATTTCCAGCATTTTCTGTTTTTATTTTTATCGACTTGTTCCATTTTAAACTAAAGCTTTTCCTCATGTTGTTTTTTTTGTCAACCACCTTAAATCTGTGCCCTCTGGGTATTGACCATTTGAAAATTGGAAACAGTTTCTCTTTAATTACTGTATCTAAACCAATCATGTTTTAAGCACCACCTCTCAATCTCCTCTTAGTTTTCTTTACTCGAAACAAAAACAATTGCAGCATCTACTGTATATCTAATATAACAGTACTCTTTCCTTTCTGAACCAATTCTGATAAATCCTAACAAACTCTTTTTCCTGAAGTGTGGTTTTTCAGAATTGGACACAACATCCCAGCTGGTGGCAAGATGGTGTTTTATAAAAGTTAAACTTAACGTCCCAGCTTGTGCAGAAATGTTATCTCATATTAGCAATGTTTCTTATTTTGTAGTGGGGCTTAGGGTAGACGATTGCCTCAGCCAGCAGAATAATGTGTTGTGGGTGGAAACACAATGTTTACTTTGAGTGGTGTACTGGTACTCTGGCCTTTAACCAAGCGACTGGGCTGGGAAATCAGTCACATCAATATACTCCATTGAAGATAAAGATGCTTTCATGTAGTAGCTCTCATGTCCACTTATGTTGTCTTTACAAAGAAATTGGAAATTAGAATATGCAATCATTTTCATCTTAATTGTTATAATAAATTGTTAAAATTACACTATCCTTGAACTATAATCAGAATCACTCACAACTTTGCCAATGGGAAAGGCCTACACTTCCAACAGCACCTTAGTAACAACTTATTCGCTAATAGTTTCTCTTTCAGTTGTGATAGTATTGTGTTGTTATCATTTTCTTCACACACAATAAATGACCAACCAAAAGACTAATAATGACTGGTTAGCTGTACAACAATGTGCCCGTAACATGATAAAATATTCTTAATAGGAGTAAGTAGCAAATTAAATTTGTTACTAAGTCACATAAGGAGATGTGGGACAGATGATGAAGTCGTTTAAAGGAGAGTTTTTAAGAAGGAGAAGTGAAAAGATTTCAGAAGGGAATTCCACAGCTTAGGTTCTGACACTTACAGGCACAACAGTCAACAGGGACTGTACAGCAAAAGAATTAGGGATGCACAGGAAGTCAACCTAGGAGAAACACATAAATCTGAGGGCTGTTGGGCTAAGAACATTAGAGATGGTGAAGAGGAGATGACATGAACGGATTTGAAAACAAGGATTAGAATTTAAAAATTGAGGCATTGGGAAACAGAGAGCCAATATGTGTCAGTGAGCTCATGTACAACAGTTGGACAGAACTTGACACAAATTTATAAGCAGCAGAGTTTTCAGTGAGCTCAGGTTTACAGAGCGTTCAAGATAAGAGGCTAACTGGGAGAAATTTGGAATAGTTAAGACTAGAATTAACAGAAGACTAAAGTTAACAATAGCATGAAGAAATTTAGCTGCAGTTGAAGAAGGAGGGTTGGAGATGTGCAATGATTTGGAGGCAAAGTTTGGTGGTCCTACTATTGCAGAGTACATGAAGTCTATCCAATGGTATCTTACAGTTAATGAAGCTTTGTTTCCTGTACAACAAAAGTAAATAAAGACACATAAAATGCAGGGAATGCTCTCCTGTTTAGACACCATCTGAGGGGAGAAGCAGAGTCAATGATTCATCTTTCAAGGAAAAGGTGACAAAATGGTTTTCCCATGGGCCTCAAGTTTAAAATATCAAACTCGTTGAAGTGGATGAGAAACCCCATCACCAAAAGAAAACAGGGTTGACAGCAGAGTTAAAATGGAAATGCAAGGCTTACCTTTCTGCTTCCTCATCCTGATTCTCAAGCCCTTCCAATAGGTTTCCAGGCATTTGTTCGAACAGAGTGGGTACTCCATTAATCAATGCAATGCACAAGCTTATTGCAAATGTACAGCCTACTGGACAGCATGTTGATTCTGCATAATAAGACCTGTATCGAGATACTCAGTACTCATCTATTTAATGCTCGAATTAGTTTTGAGGGAGCAGAACAAGCAAGGTAGTGGTTCCTCCAAGTTCTGCAGGAATAATGCAGGATTCTCCTCCTGGCATCTTACCTTTATTCTTTACTTTATTCTTGTCCGGGTTGGCCTCTGAGCTGTCAGGTATTGTGTTTTGTTGCTTTCACTGCACATATGTCAATAAAGCATGGCTCTAGAAACAAATAGGATCTGTGCTTAGATGATTTATATCTTAACACAAGCTATTCACCTTGATAATATACCTGCACATCCGAGATTACAAACATTTGTCAATCTCTCTTCAAAAATTTCCAACTAACTCTTCAGCGCCAACAGTGCATTGAAGGCAGAATTCCAGATTTCCATTAATCTCTATGAGAAAAGAGTGTGTTTCTGTGAAATGTATTACATTTCAGGTGCTCCCAAATTTGCTAGGGTTACGAAGCTGCAGACCAAACTGGAGCAGTATACAATATTGTAGGACAACCACTTGTAGGCCAATGAACCAAAAGAAGAGACCCAAAGGCCAGGCTTGCTTTGGTCTCCTTTTGAGGCACAGTGTGATCATGTGAAACTTATAGCACAAGCTGGGACATTTGAGAAACCATATTTTGTGACAGAGCTTCAGGAAGAACTAGTCCAGTTTTAATTAGTAAAATTAACAATAACCCCATGAGTTGGAAACAGAATTGCTTTACAGCAGCTGTCGTATTGCACATGATTCACTCGACTTGAATACATTGTCTTTCTGATAAGGCCATAAGCCACAGGAGCAGAAGTGCACTATTTAGGCCATCGTATTTTCTCTAACGTTCAATGAGATCATGTTTGATATAATAATCCTCAACTTCACTTTTCTTGCCTATTCTTGTAACCCTTGATTCTCTTACTGATTAAAAATCTGTCTATCTGCAGTAAAGAATCCCACAGATTCACTACCCTCTAAAAGATGAAATTCTTCCTCATCTCTTTTTAAATATGGATGACAACTTATTCTGATATATGTCCTTTGGTCCTGCACTCTCCCACAAGGAGAAACAACCTTTTCTCATCTTTTCTGTTAAATCCCTCAAGAACTTTTCATCTTTCCATAAGGTTGCCTCTATTCTTCCATATCCCAATATACTCAATCGACTCAACCTTTCTTCATAGGACAATTCTTTCAGTCTAGTGAACCTTCTCTTGACTGTCTCCAATAACATTATCTCTTTCCTCGGGTAAGAGATACAAAATTATTCATTGTATTCCAGCTATGCCATCTATAAGTTTGGAAAAACCTCCCTATCATTTGCTTAATTATTATAAATTGTACGTCATGTCTCCCACTTGTCCCTCAGCTGTCTTCAGTGAAAAGGGGAAAACTTTGAAGTGGGGAGAAAATACCAAGTACTATTGTACCTAGTTATTGAGTCTGTTTCAGATAATGGATGGCGATATATCTCTAAAGTCTTACCCATTAGTGACCCTAATTAGTGACATTAATATCAGTGTTTTCAGACTTGGGGATGTCACAATACAGCCCAGCAATTTAATATGATGTGTGTCCTTTCCAATAGAGAGACATCAGGATTAGCAACCTCACTGGTTATTTCCCTCCCTTATCTGGAGGCATTGATATTTTCCAATTCCTAAGTATTTCCAAGTTTAGATCCTACAACCCACACAGGAATCAAACTTGAACTCCTTCTTTGTCTTAATAACACACCACAAGGTGCAGTTGCTCAATGAGCTGCTGAGGGGGTATACTACATGGCTAAGTGTGCAGAAAATCAAAATAAAAGGCTTATGTTCAGGATATCTCAAGAGAGGGAAAAACCACCAGTTCATCTTAGTCTGGCCCTCTTCCATGCATTTCTCCTGGCACTTTAGCATGGATTACTGTTAGTGTTAGAATCACAAAGTATACAGTGTCTGCCCTCGCAATGGAAAGAGATTGACCAGAAGCAAGAGCCCAGGAGAGTAGAAAATAGAGAAAAGTTGAGGAAAAATTGTAAATAGAAAAAAGGCTTGTCTTCACAAACATAAGCATATACTGTTTAACTAGGCCAAAACATAGCTACACTTTGCCAAATATTTCTCAGATGTCATGGCAATAGAGACACATTGGCAGATTCTAAACCCACAGGCACATTCATCTTGTAGATTCATCTCACCCAGACATCTCCTCATTTGATCTCCTGAAGGAACCATTTTAAGCCAAGGATAGAAATCTAGTTGCACTCTTTGAAACCATTGTTTCTAATGACAGTAACATACTTTCGCAAAATTCCAATTGGAGAAAAATATTAGAGGTGATATGGATGGACACTGATCTTTGCAATACAAATTATTTCATTGATAACATGTGCAACAATTTGTATATAAAGTAGTCCCTTGAAATACTTCAATTGTTCAGATAGATTGCAATGATCTATTCTATTTTTTTGTATTCCGTATTGCGTTTAATGAATTCCCCACTATAAGAAACAGATTAAACTATCTGAAATTAAATCTAATGCAATTATAGAGTACAAGCTCTATCTACACAATGATTTGTAAAATATACTTCCTTGAAATGAACAGGTGAAATCCCAAAGCAATTACAAAATAACAAGAGCCTCTGCTAAGAACAACTGGGACATGTGTCCATGTGCTCTCAGTAACACACAAGCCTCTTACTAAACATTTCCTCCAGCCATAGGCTTCAACTTTCCTTCTTAGACATTAGAAATTGGCATCTTTCCTTCAAGAATGCAAGATCTTGAATGTAAATTGTAACTTTCACAGCCTCAGAATATGCTGAAGTGTTTTACTTTCAATGATGTACTTTTGAAGCTATAATGTCAATATTTTTATACAGGAAATGCACTGTTGGAGATGACCTCAGTTACTGATCAGTGAAAACATTGACTGACATTTGCTAGGCATTTGAGTTTTACAAACTCAAAGTTCTACCTCCAAGTTAACAATTGTTCTTGGGTCTCATTCTTCTCAAAGTGGTTCACATATCAAATGGAAATTCCCAATGATGGAACTGCTAGGATCAACTTAGGAATTAGAACTTTTTAAGAGCTGCATTATAAGTAGGTAAACATATAGCCAGCTTTTCAGTGAATGAATGTTCATATAAAATATATCAGACTGTTCATTATAACCTTAATTGAAGCTTCAGTTATTACATTTTATCTGAAAATTCAATAAATCTGAAGTGATAAAATGTAACAAAATAATATTTTGTAAACTACTGCAAAGTTAAATCTTGTTGTGTTAACATCCAGACGTTATTGCACATAGAGTGTATTAGGTGATAATGATACCTTGAGTGAAGATCTGGTTTGTTGCTGGATTGGAATGGACAGTCACCACAATTATTTGGAGAATGTAATGCTTGTACATTTGAATGTGTGGTCTTAAGGAAAATTCCCTTCATGTGGTCAAATTGCTTGTAAATTTGGGGGCGTTTATTGTCAGTGGAGAGTTATACAATAGGAGAAAGTGAGGACTACAGATGTTGGAGATCAGAGCTGAAAATGTGTTGCTGGAAAAGCGCAGCAGGTCAGGCAGCATCCAAGGAAAAGGAGAATCGACGTTTCGGGCATGAGCCCTTCTTCAGGAGCTATACAATAGAGTTATACAATAGTCTTTTTTTCCAAAACAGTTAATTTGTTTTTATTGTTTAACTTTTGACAGCTTCCTCACTTTGAGAGTGTGACTTGCTGCCAAACAAAAGCTGTTTGTCACTGGCCAATATCCAACAGTTTGATGTCTAATGTAAATATCCAACAGTTTGATGTCTCATGTGAAATTGTGAGAGAGCTGGAAGATAGATGAAGTGAGGTGTGGAATAATCAACGTGGAGATAGAGGAATGCTGGGGCAGAATTAGGGTTGAGGATTATAAATGTTCTAGAACAGTACTTTGAGGATTAAACACAGACTGAAGTTTCACTATACTGTTTTTCTGAATTTGGTAAACTTTTCCTTGTCTCTTTTCCTTTAATATTTTCCTTTATATAGGCACATAGTTGTTGTGTTTAAATCAAGTTATTGGGAAATCAGATATTTAGATTTGTTTGTCCAATTATCAAATGACTTCTTTGCTCAAGCTCATAAGTGCAAGTTGGCAAAGCCAAGGCGTAAGGATACCCAGGAAGTATGTTTTTTTCTAATTCACTCATGGGGTGCAGACATCACTGGCTGCTCAGCATTTATTGCCCATCCCTTATTGCCTTTCAGAAGTGGTGGTGAGCCACCTTCTTGAACTGCTGTACTCCATGAGGTGTTAGAAAGTGCTGTTAGGAAGGGATTGTCAGGATTTTACTGAGTAACAGTAAAAGATTGGCAATATAGTTCTAAATCAGGATGATATGTGACTTGGAGGGGAACTTGCAGTTGAAGATGTTCCCATGTATTCGCTAATCTTGTCCTTCTAAGTGACATAAGTCATGAGTTTGGAACTTGATGTCAAAGGAGCTTCATCAACAGTGCTCTAGAGCACTGCAGACTCACAGCTCAATGATCATATTACTAAGGGCTCCAAATTTCCATCACTATACGTACAAACCTGGGAGAAAGTGCAGATGCTGGAGATCAGAGTCAAAAAGTGTGGTGCTGGAAAAGCGCAGCTGGTCAGGCAGCATCTGAGGAACAGGAGAGTCGACGTTTCAAGCATAAGCTCTTCATCAGGAATCCTGAATTCTTGATGAAGAACTTATACTTGAAATGTCAACTCTCCTACTCCTTGGATGCTGCCTGACCGGCTGTGCTTTTCCAGCACAACCCTGGTACCACCTTGACATGAAATCCCCTTCCTAAATCTCCTTCCCAAGAAAGATGGTTAACCACTGCAGATTTTAATCACAGTCCACAAACAATATTGGCAGAAATGCAATTGATCAAAGTAGATGAATAGTCTATCATACTGATACACATTGTACTCTGACAATTGGTAACTCCACCTGTTGGATGCACTGGATTTTGAAAACCCTTGTGAACCTTAACAGAATAAATGTTGAGAAACAATTTCCCTTGCTTGGAGAGCCCGGAGCTGAAGGTCATAAACTCAGGATACGTTGTCAGCCATTTAACACGCAGAAGGTGGTGTTTTTTCATCATTCAGAGGATTATAAATATTTGGAATATCTTGCTTCCAGAGGACTTTCGAACCCCAGTTGTTGAGTATATTTAAAAGTATTGGATGCCAAGGCATGTGGATAAGATAGAAAAGTAAATTTGATTGGCTATGATCCTGATGAATGGTGCAGTAAGCTCAATGAGCTATGTGTTCTACCCCTGCTGCTATTTCTTAATACATTGATCAGACTTAATTTAAATAGTTTTAATTAACTTTCTTCACATTTGTTTTGGTTAGTTGATTTGTGTGGAAGCCGATCATGATATTGTGCATTTGTAGACCTTTTAGTGTGTGATACGCTAGGTAGGAAGTTAATGAAAATCAGTGATGTCAATGCGAGACAACCACGTCCTTCTGAATCTTACAATGCCCTGCGATCTTATATAAATTGATGACCTCATCTATATATTGTTCATAAGAATATAAAAGATTCCATGATTTTCTGATTACCTTATGTACACTACACAACAATCAAAAAATAATCTTAAAAGTGATTGATATCAATGAAATTATTCAGTAGCTTTTGGGCTCGTTTTTTTTATCCTGAAATAAAATAAAACAGCTGAATTTTGGAACAGCCAAAAATTATTTACGTACTACTTATCAATAACAGAATGACATTAGTTCTTGCAAGTCTCCTCCAATAGGAATTATTTTTCAGTGTGACTTTTAAACATTGATCATGATCTACCCCATCAGCTGTCTTGCTATTAAAATGCTTACACTAAACAACAAATTTTAATAGCCACAAAATGTTAGAATTTATCTGAATTTTGACACACAATATGATCATCAGTGGACTTGCTGATAAATAAATGGTTTTATTTGCTTTTGCATTGGACAGATTGAATGCTTGTCTCCTGCTATAATCACCATGGGAAGGTCAAAATATTTCATATTCCCAGCCTTTCCTTTAATTTAAACTATTGTGCAGCAGCATGTTGAATGGTTCAATAGCTCAGACACACAGCAATTTCATAAGTTCTTCATCTGAATTCATATTGTTATAGAATTGTTAATATATAGAAGAAAGTTCTTTGGCTTGTCTTGTCTGTGCTGCCCCTATAAGGCTTGCCACATCCCCACCTTCACCCTATAACCCTGCACATTCTTCTATGTCAGATAATAATCTAAATTCCTCTTAAATGCCTCAATTGAACCTGCCCTATCCACAATCTCTCAGGCTATGCATTCCAGATCCTAACCAATTGCTGCATGATGACGTTTTCCTTCATGCCAGTATTGCTTCTTTTGCCAATTGCCTTCAATCTATGCCCACTGGTTGTCAATCCTTTCTCCAATAGGAACTGTTTCTCACTGTAGACTTCCTTTAGACCTATCATGACTATAAACACATCTATCAAAAATCTTGTCAACTATTTCTTTTCCACAAAATTAGTCCCAACTTCTCTGAACCATCTGCATATTTAAAACCATTCCTGTGAACCAGGCCTACCACTTCTGTAATACCTTCACATCCTTCCTAAACTTCAGTTGAAGCCAATCCAGTGTTATAAACAAATTATGTTTAACGTAACTTCTTTGTTTTGTACTCTATGCCCCTACTGATAAAGCCTAGGCTGCTATCTACATTACTAGTCACTCTCTCAACTTGTCTTCCCACCTCCATTATTTATGTACATATACATCTCTGTCCCTCTGCCTCTGCACCCCAATTAGAATTTTATATTTGCTTTATAGTGTCTCTTGTGTTTTCCTGTCAAAGTGATTCACTTCACACTTCTCAGTGTTACTTTCATCTGCCATTTCACCACCTCTTCCATCAACCTGCTTTTAAAGTTACACACTACTCCTCACAGTTCACAATACTTTCAGGTTTTGTATTCTCTATAAATTTTAAAATTGTGCCTTCAACACCAATTTAAAGTCATGAATATATATCAGGAAGTACAAGAATCCTCACACTGGCCCCTGGGAACTCTACTATAAAGCTTCCTCTTATCCAATAAACAACCATTAACCACTACTCTCTATTTCCTGTCACTTAGCCAATTTTGTATCTTTTTTGCTATTATCCTTTTTATTCTATGGGTTCTAACTTTGTTTACACTGTTATGTGATATTTTTACCAAATGTCTTTTGGAGGTCTATGTATACCATAGCAACCACATTTCCTTTATTAACCCTCTCTGTCATCAAAAACTCAAGTTGGTTTAATCCAATTTGTCCTTGCAAGTCAGTTTTGGATTTCCTTAATACAGAATTTTGTTCCAAATTATCATTTCTAGAAGTTTCGCCACTTTCAAAATTAAGTTAACTGTCCTGAATTTTCTGTGTATATCTTTTATTACCAAAAATAAGACTTTTTCCATGCTTTTAAAGTCGCACCATTCAATGAGTCAGCTAGCCAAACAGGCCTGTTCAGTGCCATGTACCTGTGGTACAATATGTAGTAAGATTGAAAAAGCAGTAATTTAGAAACAAGGAACAGGATTGGGCCATTGAACTTATCAAACTTATTTTATCTTGGGAGTAAACTCATTGTTGATTTGTATCTTACCTGCCTTGATCTGTAATTCTTAATTCATCTATATTTATATTTAGATTTGACATTTTCAACTAATTTGCAGCTTTCTGTGGGAAACAGAGTTCAAAATTTCATTACATGTTGTGTGAAGTACTTTTTAACATAATCATGGTCAGCAGCGGCTGTCCCTTGATTCAAGGATGGTGCCTACTCAGGGTTGTATATTTCTGTTATCGGTCATCATGTCATATCATCCTGAATGGTTTAGGTCCAATTTTAAAGCTACATTCCGGATTTACCTGTATACAAAAATAATGTAACCCTGCTTTCAATTCCTTTGATAACCTTAGATATCTCAATTAGCTAAAGGGAAAAGAAGCCAAGTCTATTCTAGTTCATGTTAGTCTCAGTATAAGTTTATGAATCAGGGCTGCATCCTTACATAATAGTACAGGAAATGAACCAGATTTCAGGAGGCTATCCATTAAGTTGAGAAAGTAAAAATGATCTTACAGTGAGAATCAGTGAGAAATTGTAGAGTTCAGACTGGTTGATTTACTGAGTTATTTTGAATTGGTTACAAACAAAATGTTTAAAACATATAATTATAAGCCCCTGGGAAGGCTCTGTGATTATGAGTTAAGTTGGGAACAGGGCAAGTCTGCATCTCAAGCACAAACTAGTGCTGCAGAGACATTATGAAGATAACAGATCTTCAGTTTTGCTCAACACTCAATAACCAAATAAGTGTAAGTTTAGATACAGCGCATTCAGCCTCTCAAATTTGTTTTCCATTCTTTTTGATCATAGTTGATCTATACTTAACTTTACCCACCCATGTTTGGTCCATATTGCTTGATGTCATTACTTGACAAAAAATTGATTGAACTGTCTCTTGTAAATTTCAATTGACACGGCATATAGCCTCGGATTGGGATGGGTGGGGATTTGGGCTCTGAAAGAGCTTGCTAGATTTTAAGTACCTTTTCTGTAAATTGTTTCACTTCTCATTTCACTCCTCAATCTTGTCCCACTAATTTCAAGATTGCATTCTCTTGCTCTAGCTTTCTTTACCAGAGGAAATTGTTTTTTCATATCTCTTTCTGTAATTTTAAACACAAACACACGGAGGCTAGTAAGCTAAAGGAAAGTAAACCTATGGACAGTCATCAGCTGTCCCTCAGTTTGAAGATGAGGTCTACTCAGGGTCATGGATTTCTGCAGTGAGTCCTCATGTCACAGTACAGGCTGGTTCTCAACCTGCAGATCTTTGGGTACATGGGACAGAATGTCCCATGAGGTTGTGTGGTCCAGAGTGCAGGATTTGCTTTGTTCTTCTCTGTCACTCTTCTGCCTCATAATTACTTAGAGATTAGCAACATGTACCATCTACAGGATGCACTACAGCAATCAACTATGACAGCATCTTTCAAATCTATGACCACTTCCATTTAGAAGGACAAGGGTGGCAAATATAAAGCCAATCACCATCCAGAGTTGGAAATATATTGCCATTTCTTTACTATCACTTGTTCAAAGTCCCTGAACTCCCCTCTTGTGTGCACCATATGGACTGCAGCAATTCAAGAAGTTAGCACACTGCCATCTTCTCCTTGGCAGTCAGGGACTGGCAATAAATGGTGTCAACAATGGACCCTTTTGTTAACATCCAGAACATTCATTGTTCCTTGCTTTAGTGATGAGGTGCTATTGTGAAGTAGCAGACAGGTATTGAAGATATATTGAGCATATGATGGAAAATTGAGCTAGACCAGGATGTGCTAAATCTGTATCTTCTGTGATCCAATTGTTTAAACATGACTTTCTAAAGCTAGGCCTGAATTGAGTATGGGACCTCCAGAAACAGAAGATTTTGCTGAATCCAAGTGCATCACTAAATAATACCAAATGTAATTTTTCTGTGAATCTACAGGACAGCCAATTCTACTATTACATTGATAGAAGAGTTTTAATGACTGCACAAAATATGATACTTTTTTAAAAAAAATAGAAAACAACCTTTGAAGACCAATAATATAAAATGTGTGGTGCCCAAATACAGCTTGTATCTCAAGGTGATTAGCTTGGAGGGGGTGATGAAACAAAGGTTAACTATGGAACTACCAAGGGCCAGGAGCCAGTACAGAGGAGGCACTATGAAATATAACTTTCCTTTGATGGGTGCCAGTTGGTCGAGAATATTGTTCTGTTGAATGTAGTTCAATGCTTAGTACAAATGTGGAACATAATGTTGTCCCTCCCTCTGAGCCAGGAGCCCTGGGTTCAAGTGCCACCTACCCAAGACCCAAGAGACGACATCTCTGAACAGGATGGTTAAAAATGTCTAGAACTTGACACCTGAATAGTCAGATAGAGGCAAAAGCAGTTGGAGGTTGGCATTCATTTGGCAGGCTGCTTGAACACCAAAGCAATGGGGAATCTGCCAAGGCAACCTCGTTAGCATTGCAAACATTTGGTGTGACACAGGGAGCAGGAGGAGATGAAGGGGGCCCACAGTGCACAGTGACACCCGTATATCCCACTCCAGAAGGGAATATGGTCTCCAATTCCCAGCTTTCTCTCAATCCAACTTCAAACTGGATAAAGAGTCACTCCGTACTCGAAACATTTACATTGTTTTCTCCCCACAGATGCTAACCTTTCTGTATTAAAAACCCAAAGAACCGCAGATGCTGTAAATCAGAAATTAAAACAAGTTGCTGGAAAAGCTCAGCAGGTCTGGCAGCATCTGTGCAGAGAAATCAGAGTTAATGTTTCCGGTCGAACAACCCTTCCTCAGAACTGATGCTAGCTGGGAAAATGTTGGTTTATGTGCAGAAGATGTGGAGTGGGTGGGGTGTAAGGAGTAGAGCCCAGAGAGAGAGAAGAACAGTTGGACAAAGTTTTCCGTTTTTCTTTCAAGCTGACAGGACCATTCAGCGAATTGCACTCTTCCAGCACCACTAATCCAGATTTATAACATCAGACGTAAATGGCTGGTGGAAATAACATGGGGACTTCAGAGGAAGTAGAAATGGAGCATGGATTTCTGAAAGTTGGGTGGCACAGTCGAGTGCCTTGTGGATTATTCGGGATGGTTTGTAGCTGGCAGTGTTGATTTGGTTTTCACAATCAGCATGGAGCCTGTCAATGCAGATTCCATGATGAGAGAGGTTTGAGCGCTGTCTGGTGCGAGGCTACAACCCACTGCATTCATTTCCCATCGCAGAGCAGTGATTGATTTTGTATTGAGGCTGCAGCATTACGGATTGCTTCAGGCGGGTCTATACACGGTTCTTCATTTCCCCAGTATGGTTGGAGGAGGGTAAAAGTTGACAATGGCCCAGCAAAAGGAAAGAATCTCTGGTAACACTGACAGCGAACACATTCTGAACACTTAGCTGCACGGATAACGAGACCCAAAAACTCATTAGAAACAGAAACAATTCTTGCTTCATTCACCTGAATGTATCTTATTTCTGACTTGTGTATGAGACAACCTGCAGGATTATAACACTTTCCTTAGAGAATATGAACTTGCAGCCTGACTAAAGCTTCCTCAAATGTTTCTCAAATGTTGTTACAAAATAAATATTTAATTTAAAAAACAAAACATTAGTTTGAATCGATAGAAACGTCACTCGACATAGAGAGATTTGAACAGAAGGAAAAAGCAAAGGTTAAGGAATGAGCTGTAACCTGATAAATTTAGGTATCTGACTGACTTTGCGCACGCCTGACAAAGTCCGACCCTGCGTTTCTATCCTGGTTGTCACTTTCACGGCACAACACCCTTTTCAACACAACCCCCACCCCCCCCCCGCCCCGTCGCCAGTATTAACCAAAAACATCAAATGGAAACTCTCACACTGATCCAACTCACCTTCCCCTCTGAGGGAGTCAGGTCAGTGAAGCTTATTAAATGATGAGTCGCTGTCACTTGATTCATAATTATTGGGCTTGTCTACTTCATGCTTTACATGAACTAATTGCAGCAATATAAACGATTTATTTCAATAAACCATTTACAAATGTCTGTTCAATACCACTATACAAGTTTTACATGAACCTTTTTCTACAATATCTTGAAAGTGGAGTTGCAGGTAGATAGGATAGTGAAGAAGGTGTTTGGTATGCTTTCCTTTATTGGTCAGAGTATTGAGTACAGGAGTCGGGAGGTCATGTTGCGGCTGTACAGGACATTGGTTAGGCCACTGTTGGAATAATGCGTGCAATTCTGGTCTCCTTCCTATTAAAGATGTTGTTAAACTTGAAAGGGTTCAGAGAAGATTTACAAGGATGTTGCCAGAGTTGGAGGATCTGAGCTCTGGGGAGAGGCTGATCAGGCTGGGGCTGTTTTCCCTGGAACGTCAGAGGCTGAGGGGTGACCTTATAGAGGTTTACAAAATCATGAAGGGCATGGATAGGGTAAATAGACAAAGTCTTTTCCCTGGGGTGGGGGGAGTCCAGAACAAGAGGGCATAGGTTTAGGGTGAGAGGGGAAAGATATAAAAGAGACCTACAGGGCAACTTTTTCATGCAGAGTGTGGTATGTGTATGGAATGAGCTGCCAGAGGAAGTGTTGGAGGCTGGTACCATTGCAACATTTAAGAGGCATTTGGATGGGTATATGAATAGGAAGGGTTTGGAGGGATATGGGCTAGATGCCGGCAGGTGGTACTAGATTGGGTTGGGATATCAGGTCAGCATGGACGGGTTGGACCGAAGGGTCTGTTTCCATGCTATACATCTCTATAACTCTATGACTCTATATTGCAATAATTAAATCATGTGTTTTAACAGCTAATGTGTTTGACACAATGCCAGTCATGCTTGGTTTATACAGGAATAATATTCCTCTTTTAAAGGTGCAAAACAAACAGGTTAGAATAAACCCCTTGTATTTTCCTACATTCTGACCCTTCGACAGTGCAGAGGCTGTAAAACGCTGAGCTGTGCTGAATGCACTATAAATAAAAGTCTCTTCAGCATTTTCAAAGTTGGTTTGAAACATGAAGGGAGTACATCAGATTTTAAACTTGAAATAATGGCTGAATCTGTGGTTGAGCTGTTTGATTTTTCACATGACACTGTTGCAGATGGTGAAACATAGAAAAAAGAAGATGCAGTAGGCCATTTGGCCCCACAAGCCTCCTCTAACATTCAATGTGATCATCTAATTTAACAGCTTGTTCCAGCTCTTCTACTTTATCCTTGGATCACTTTAGCTCAAGTACTAAATCCAATTCCTTTTAGAAATCAAACAGAGAACAGTACAGCAAGGGAACAGACCCTTCAGCCCAGTAATACACCAGTTTGTGATCTCTTCTTAGCCTTTTGTCTCTACATAGTCCATGTCCCTATATTCCCTGCCTATTCACATATGTCAAGATGCCACTTGAATGTTGCTATTGCTTCCACCTCCTCCACTTCCTCTGGCAGCACATTCCAGGCAATTCCCGCCCTCTAGTTTAAAACAAAACTTACCTCTCACATCTCCTTTAAACTGACCCCTATTTACCTTAAACCAATGTTCCCTAGTAACTGACATTTCCACTTTTGGGGGAAAAAGACTCTGGCCATCCATTCTATCCATGCCTCTTATAATTTTGTAAGTAAATCAAGTTTGTTCAATCATTCCTCATATCCAATGAGGAGGACTGAATCAAATGTTTGAACTGAATTTCACAGGGTCACCTGTCTTTGGGTGAGGAAATCTCCTGACATCTCAGTCCTAAATGATTTACCTCATATCCTCAGACTGTGATCCTTGGGTCTGGGAACCTGCCATTGGGAACACCCTGTCTAGTCCTGTTAGAATATTTTAGGTTATAGGACAATGCAAATGATCACAATTAGACAAGAAGAAATGCTGGATATGGTTTACTTGCTACTCATCTATTTGCATGAGTGACTTCGCCTCCTGTTCCTTGTAGGTACACTTCTCATTTTCTGTTATTACCTCAGTTACTCAATTTATTGGCCCCTTAATAAAGGAGCCTAGACATCCCAGCAGATTTGTAAATTCTGGTTGTGGTGTTGTTGGAACCATCTTGCTTTGTTCTTCTTTGAGGTTCTTGGAGGCAGTTTTGGAGATCCCATTTGATACTGACCCTTTTCTAGAAGTCAAGGCAAAGAAAATTCACTGCAGACAGGGGACAATTCAACAAGATCAGACTGTGGTAGGTGTTGGGGATGTTGAGTTTTACTGGAGGAAGCAATGTTATCCCACTCTGGACCCTTTATTCACTCTTAATACCTGCTTTTAGTGCTCTTCAATCACTAACTAACTCCAACGTTACTTTTATAGGAAGTACAGAATTATTTGTACAATACATTTCAAACACATGGCAAACCAATTCCTGTTTATAGAAAATAAATTAGCTTGAAAAGTAACGATCATACCAATGACTATTCGTACAGTATTCAAATACAAACAAAGTATTGCAGATGCTGGATATTGGAAATAAAAGCAAAAAGTGCCAGAGAAAGTCAGCATGTGTTGAAAGAGAAATAGAGTTTATGATTAAAGTCCATATGAAATTTCTTTCTGCACAATATTTAGCTTTGCAATTGTACACATCCTATCTGTTTGTGTATTACATGATGACCTATCATGTCTATATACATCTTTCATATTTTTGAATGCAGGTAATGGGCTAACCTTGGAGGGAGCAGTACCTTCAGACCAAGACAGTCATCCGAAACCAGCCAAGAGAGCACGGACGTCATTTACTGCAGAGCAATTACAGGTAGCATTGCGGCAGGGATCCCCGTCAGTCTTACAACATGACAATCCATTTAAGATCAGGCACTTCCCATTTATATTGCCGTTTTTATTCCTGAACCCTATGTTTTGAATACCACAGCTGCCCTTTTGAGAGAAGCATAGGATAACAAGCCAGACCAATAAAAGTTCTCTCTCAAAGTCACTCATTAAATGTTATGGTGTTTTTCCATTTCAATCATATTACATCTAATATTCCTATTGTTATATTAACTTTGTACTCTGTGTTGTAAATTGTTTCTGCCTTCATTCTGCCCACTCCATTCATTTATTAATTCCCTGTATAAGATAACAAGCCTGTAGGCTGAAACAGAAACCTGAAGTGCTTGGCACAGTTGCCAGATTCTATATAGAAAGGCATATTCCTGGCAAGTAAGCTATCATTAGAGTAAGACAGTCGTGAAAAATTATTTATAAATACCGTCTTTATTTTTGAAAGAGCACTGATTTACTAAAGGGACTCCTGGCCCAAGATGATCAAAATCAAAGAGTGTCAAGTGTATGCAAAATGATCAGAATTACTCTTCTCAGGCCATTTCAAATTTTGGATTCTAATCCATCATAGCAACATCCTGTTACAAAATGTAGATCTCATGACAGTTGCTACATTTTTATCACCTTGTCAATTACTTTATTTACCTTTTACTAGATAAGAATTGATGTCAAGTAGGAGACACTGTCTTACAAACCTTACCTTGCACTTTGCCTTTGCTGACAGTACCTTTCACACTCTCTGTGTACAGGTGATGCAGGCACAGTTTGCACAAGACAATAATCCTGATGCACAAACACTTCAGAAGCTTGCAGATATGACTGGTTTGAGCAGGCGTGTTATCCAGGTATGAATACTTATAACATAATGAAGAATGTACAGACATTTCGAAATTAGGTAGCTGCAGAATTGACACACCATTGAATATCTCTAATATCAAAGAATAAGTATTTTTCTTTTGGATTAATCATTCATTAAGAATGACAAGATATAATGAAATGATAATTGTTGACCATTTTTATTTGGACACTTTTATTGTGAATGCCAACAGGTGGAAGAATGAATACACATGGACAGGAACAGTGTTTCAGTGTGATGTCACTATTCAGCGATGAAATGGCAGTAACAGTTTACCGTCACAAATATGGCAATGGCAACAGAATCAAACTGGGATTATACACACTGCTTCTGATCATATACACTTCTGAAAGATTATGCCGAACTGAGGCATTTTTTTCTCTAAGCAGCAACTTTCTCCCCTGCCTCCACCCCAGACTGAATTAACACAAGATCATGGCTGGCAGCATGAGAAGTGGCTGAGCCAGCATGGGAGATTGGTCATTGCTTTTCTGTGACAGTCCACACACGCACTGGTGCTGACATCACTGTGCAGCTCATGCGGACATGCATCCTGAACTATCTCCACCTGCTGACATCACTGCCCCTGCCTGCTCATGGTTCGATGGCCATTGTATCAACCATTTTATTAACTATTTTAGTATTCAGAATAATTACTGTGTTTTTATTTTGTGGTTCTATGATCTAGCAGGGTTATAGATACAGCGAGTTCCCAGAATTTGCTTCATTCTATTATTTTGGCTGCTGGGGGTGGTTTTCATTACAGAAGACATTGAAAGTGGACATTAATAATCTTTCCTGTGGGAACATTTCATAGTAAGAGGATAGTTAAGAGGGTAAAAGCGAGGACTGCAGATGCTGGAAATCAGAGTCTAGATTAGAGTGGTGCTGGAAAAGCACAGCAGGTCAGGCAGCATCCAAGGAGCAGGAAAATCAGCGTTTTTGCCCAAAACGTTGATTTTTCTGCCTCTCGAATGCTGCCTGACCTGCTGTGCTTTTCCAGCACCACTCTAATCTAGATAGTTAAGGGGGTTGCAACATGGTAGGTGGGTTCATACTACATTCCCTCCTCCACCCTGATTAATACTATGGAGAAAAGGCTCATGGAAAGGCTCCTGTCCCATCGTCAATTATGGCTCTCGAACGGACAATTAGTGCTCAGATAATGTTTTCCAACTGAAAAACCATGGCTCCAACATGCAGAATATTTCCTTTGCTTGAGCCTCCCCAAACTCGAAAAGCATGCTTTAAACTCTTAAAATCCAGTGAACACCATCCTAACTCATGTAATCTCTCCATATACTTCAACTATCGAGTCAATATGTTATTCTAGTGAATCTGTGCTGCGCATCTTCCTGGGGTATGGTTCTTAGTCTACTCACAGTGCTCAAAGTTTGAACCAAGCAGAACTATCTATAATTTTAACATAACTTCTATTCACTCGCTAGTTAGCTGTTAATTTGATTATTGTCTATACCCAGTACATGACATTTTAACAATCATGTACATGGACCCCAAGTCTTTATCATTGTTAGATCTTCATTATTTTAGGAAATAGTTCTGTTTTTAGGTGCAAAGTGGATGGCCTCACATTTATTTACATTGAAATCTATTTATCATGGATTTTGCCCATTTGCTCAGTTTATTAGCTCAATGTAGTAGCTCTCAAGTACGTTCCTGAGAATGCCACCTATGTTCATCGTATTGGCAAACTTGGATATGTCGGGTTTTTTAAGCCATTACCTAAGCTTTCAGTAAACTTGTAAATTATTGAGGCCCCAACACAGGCCAGTACTGTTCACCACCAGTTACATACAGACAATGAGAACATCTGCCCATTATCTCTATCCTGTCTCCTGCTGATCACACAATTTTCCAAAGCGATTGATAACTTGCCTTCAATTTCGTGAGCTTCAAATTTAGCTGATCACCTTTTATGTGAGATATTATCAAATGCCTTCTGGAAATGCCTTCTACAAATAACATCCGTAGACATTCCTCAAACATTACTTTGGTGACCACTTCAAAAATTTCTATTAGTTTGTCAGTTGTGACCCACCATTTGGCAGGAGAGTCAGCCTTAGAATGGAGATAAGGAGAAATGTTTTTAGCCAGACAGTGGTGAATCTGTGGAATGTATTGCCACAGAAGGCTGTGGAGACCATATCATTGAGTATATTTAAAACAGAGATAGATAAGTTCTAAATTGCCAAGGGGATCAAAGGTTACAGGGAGAAAGTGGGAAATTGGGGTTGAAAAACCTATCAGCCATGACTGAATGGCAGGGCAGACTCGATGGGCCAAATGGCCTAATTTCTGCTCTTTTGTCTTATGGTTTTATGGTTTACAAATTCATGCTGGCTCTGTTTGAGAAGGTGTTCAGTCAGTCTATCTTTGATAATAAACCCCAGCATTTCCTGACAACAGATACTTTATTAACTGGGCAAGAATTCTATGATTCTCCCTCTCACCTTTCTTAAATAGCAGAGTGGCATAGGCAGGGTGAGGTTTTAGAAGCCACTGTATCACCAAACCATTCAATGTAAATTCTATTGCTCAAAAACTTCGGTCAATATGTTTCATAATATTATACAAACTAACAATTTGTTTAATAAAATCATAAGATGCACAATGTAAATCAGCTAACATCAATTCTGAAATCAGAATTGATTTAAATTGAAAATATAATTTTAATTCTGTCATTTCAAACTAATTTGCAATGCAACATCTATGTGATGGTTTTATAATAAAACCATAATCATTACTGCATAGAGTCCATTAATATGAGTTGAATGAAAGTCAAGAGTAATATAAATGTTCTGGCTCCATATTAAGTATGACTTGTGATTCATACTCATAAAATGCAAGAAATATTCTAAATATGGCGATAATATTGGAATGATCTCACTCAATCTGCATATATTGGCATGGATTTACAGAGTACCTGACTTGGCAATAGTGTTATATACATCTTAAGATGTGGATCATTATAACTCAGAAATGCCCTTGGTACTCATGTTGATCAGTTCACAGTTGCTCAGTGTGATGTTTTTTATCACCTGATTCCTGTCTTGTGCAATCTTCATACGCCTGAGACATGAACACTTATTATTGCTCCACTATTGCGTATTTTATATTTTTGGGAATTTTTTAAAAACAATTTTCCATCAGTATTAACATTTTCAGATTACGTGGAATGTTGTGTAAGTGAAAACATGTTTCATTGGAGTATAATGTAAAATGATCAGGGTTGGAAAATTCCACTTGTCAAACAATCGGAGTTCAGTTACCTTCCAGTCTTGGATGAACTAAGAATCAAAGCAGGTTCCAGTGCAATGAGTTCATCCCTCTTTGTTGTCTGGTTCTGAGCTTTGCCATATTTGATTCATGTGGTCCATGACTGCTCTTCTGTATCTAAATTGTCCTGTATTCCCAAAACATAGTTTGTTCTTCTTAGGATCTGTTTTCTTTCCAGTTCAGTCCATATTATTGGTGAACTGCGAGTTGATTTATGTCAAATTCAGACAGATCTTCCAAAGTGACAAATATTGAAAAGGAAAATTTCAGCCCGGAAGAAATTACACATCTCCAGATTCCAAGAGTAACTTTCATCACCTTACAGAATTTGGCTTTCATGATGAAAATGATGGAACACAGACACCCACTGGCAGCCAAGATGCAGGGAGGGGTTCCAATGTAATTTGCTTGTTGATATCATTCTATCTGTTTTCCATATGTCTGACAATAATTGCCACCTCGATTGTGTAGCAACAATCTTTACCTTGAATTATAGTAGAGTGGTACTGAGGTGTTGATATGTTGAGGAGTTTAAATCCAGACATTTTATTATAAATGTTATTTCCTGCTATCCAAATCAGACATTCTGCTTTGAAATGATAATTTTTAGATTCACTATTCTGAATTTCAGATTCATTCCTCAATGGTGCAATCAGTGTTCACTAATATGAGGCATTTTAAACTAAAGTAAAAGCCATGAATGCACTTAACCGGAACATTAAGATATTGTGGTTGTTTAAAGCTAACCCTGGTTGACACTATAATACTGAAGAAGATAAAAACGAACAGACCTGAATCACAGTAATTTGAACTCAGATGTGGCTGTGAACTTCAACCCTTGCTCCCTATGACTCTGCCAGCACATCCAGTAAGAAGATAAGTTTTGGAGATTGGATGTTTCATGTTAAATCCCTGATCTCTACTAGTTAGCTGAGTTGCACTGAGGTAGGAATTCCCCAACTGGCATCAGCACCCTGGCTTAGGTAGAGGTAAATCAATCCCTGTGCTTGTTAGTTTTCCAGTGATTTTTGATGAGAACGTGTATTAATGTAGTAACTGTACTCAAACTGCCCAGATCCAATTGATTGAATAACAATTTCTGAAAGAAGCTAAACATTAAATTTGACAAATGGAATTTGATGATACCACAGGGGCAAGACTGGCACAATAGCTTTCCCACAGGACTGAATAGGGAAAGGATCTGCCAAGAAATTGAGTCCCAAACAGATTCTTTATATTTCCTTGGGGCCAGGAGTAATAGCACCCCATTAAGTCACCTCTGCTACAGACTTCCCCATCTCCCTTCTGTCACAAAACCCTCTCAAGAACCCCTTCCCCTTACCATGGATATGAAAACTTCCTGAGCCTAACAGCTGTCCCTTGTCAATTTTTCTCCACCAGGAGGTGGACTGGTATCACGTTATTGAAGCCCAGGAAGCAAAATCACCTGGGCAGGTTTCAGAATTGCTTGGCAGCCTTCGGTCTTGTGTGGTGATGTGCTGGTCAATTCCATGTTAAGCATCAGCTAGTGTGGCTCATAAGCCTTGCATGACACTTGCTGCTGCATTTCCTATAGAGGAAGGCAATGGGCTGGGAAGGTGGAGCAAGATTCACATTTTTGGATAACTGGAATCTCTTCTGGGGTAGGAGTGACCTGTACAAGACAAACAGATTTCACATGAATTGGAAGGGAACTACAATACTGGCAGGGAGATTTGCTGGAGCTGCTCAGGAGAGTTTAAATTAGTAAAGTTGTTGGGGGGGGGGGTGGTGGTGGTGAGGGACGTGGTGAAATCCAGGGAGATAGCGAGTAAAGAGATCAATCTGAGACTGGTACAATTGAGAAAAGAAGTGAGTCAAACAGTCAGGGCAGGCAGGAACAGAGCAGTGAACAAGGGAGGACTGATAAATTAAACTGTATTTATTTCAATGCAAGAGGTCTAACAGGGAAGGCAGATGAACTCAAGGCATGGTTAGGAACATGGGACTGGGATATCATAGCAATTACTGATTACTCAGGGATGGATAAGACTGGCAGCTTAATGTTCCAGGTTACAAATGCAACAGGAAGGACAGAAAGGGAGGCAAGAGAGGAGGGGGAGTGGCGTTTTTGATAAGGGATAGCATTACAGCTGTGCTGAGGGAGGATATTCTTGGAAATACATCCGAGGAAGTTATTTGGGTGGAACTGAGAAATAAGAAAGGGATGATCACCTTATTGGGATTGTATTATAGACCCCCTAATAGTCAGCAGGAAATTGAAAAACAAGTTTGTAAGGAGATCTCAGTTATCTGTAAGAATAATAGGGTAGTTATGTTCGGGGATTTTAACTTTCCAAATATAGACTGGGACTGCCATAGTGTTAAAGGTTTAGATGGAAAGGAACTTGTTAAGTGTGAACAAGAAAATTTGCTGATTCAATATGTGGATGTAACTACTAGAGAAGGTGCAAAACTCTTTTATCTCAAGAGGGTTGGAATGTAAAAGCAGCGATGTGCTACTGAGACTGTATAAAGCTCGGGTTAGGCCCCATATAGAATACTGTGTTCAGTTTTACGCCACAAACTTCAGGAAGGACATAGTGGCACTGGACCGTGTCCAGTGTAGATTCACATGGATGATCCCTAGAATGGTAGGCCGAACATATGATGAATGGCTGAGGATCCTGGGATTGTATTCATGAGAGTTTAGAGGTTGAGGGGAGATCTAATAGAAACTTATAAGATAATGCATGGCTTAGAAAAGGCAGATGCTGGGAATTTGTTTCCATCAGGCGGGGATACTAGGACCTGTTTGCACAGCCTTAGAATTAGAGAGGGTTAATTTAAAATGGAAATGAGGAGACATTTCTTCAGTCAGAGAGTGGTGGGCCTCCGGAATTCATTGCCATGGAGCACAGTGGAGGCCGGGACATTAAATGTCTTCAAGGCAGAGATTGATAAATTAGTAATCTCGCAAGGAATTAAGGGATATGGGGAGAGTGTGGGTAAGTGGTGTTGAAATGGCCATCAGCCATGATTGAATGGCAGAGTGGACTCGATGGGCCAAATGGCCTTATTTCCACTCCTACATCTTATGATCTTAAAACTTGGCACCCTCTTGGGAAATAAGGCAGGGCAGGTGACTGAGGTGTCAGTGGAGGAGCACTTTGGGGCCAGCGACTATAATTCTATTAGTTTTAAAGTAATGATGGAAAAGGATAGACTAGATCGAACAGTTGAAGTTCTAAATTGGAGGAAGGCCAACTTTGACGGTATTAGGCAAGAACTTTCAAAAGCTGATTGGGGGCAGATGTTCGCAGGTGAAGGGCTGGCTGAAAAATGGGAAGCCTTCAGAAATGAGATTACAAGAGTCCAGAGACAGTATATTCCTGTCAGGGTGAAAGGAAAGGCTGGTAGGTGCAGGGAATCCTGGATGACTAAAGAAGTTGAGTATTTGGTTAAGAAAAAGAAGGAAGAATATGTCAGGTATAGACAAAATAGATCAAATGAATTCTTAGGGTATAAAGGCAGAAGGAGTATACTTAAAGAGGGAAATCAGGAGGGCAAAAAGGAGACATGAGACAAAAAGGAAGATAGCAAATGTGGTTCTCTTGTTCAAAAAGGGTAATAGAGACAACCCTGGTAATTACAGATCAGTGAGTCTCACTTCAGTTGTTGGTAAAGTGTTGGAAAAGGTTATAAGAGATAGGATTTATAACCATCTAGAAAAGAATAATCTGATCAGGGACAGTCAGAACGGTTTTGTGAAGAGTAGGTCGTGCCTAATGAATCTTATTGAGTTTTTGACAAAGTGACCAAACAGGTAGATGAGAGTAAACCGGTTGATGTGGTGTATATGGATTTCAGCAAGGTGTTCGTTACGATTCCCCACAGTAGGCTATTAGACAAAATGCAGAGGAATGGGATTGTGGGAGACACTGCAGTTTGGATCAGTAATTGGCTTGCTGAAAGAAAACAGAGGGTTGTAGTTGATGGAACATGTTCATCTTGGTGTCCAGTTACTAGCGGCGTCCCGCAAGGGTCGGTGTTGGGTTCACTGCTGTTCATCATTTTTATAAATGACCTGGATGAGGGCTTAGAAGGGTGGGTTAGTAAATTTGTGGATGGCACTAAGGTTGGTGGAGTTGTGGATAGTGACGAAGGATGTAATAGGTTGCAGAGAGACATAGATAGGACGCAGAGCTGGGCTGAGAGGTGGCAAATGGAGTTTAATGTGGACAAGTGTGAGGTGATGCACTTTAGACGGAGTAATTGGAATGCAAAGTACTGCACTAATGGTAAGATTCTTGGGAGTGCAGATGAGCAGAGAGATCTTGGTGTCCATGTATACAGATCCCTGAAAGTTGCCACCCAGATTGACAGGGTTGTTAAGAAGGCATACAGTGTTTTGGCCTTTATTAATAGAGAGATTGAGTTCCGGAACCAGGAGATTATGCTGCAGCTGTACAAAGCTCTGGTACGGCCACACTTGGAGTATTGTGTACAGTTCTAGTCACCGCATTATAAGAAGGATGTGGAAGCTTTGGAAAAGGTGCAGAGGAGATTTATTAGGATATTGCCTGGTATGGAAGGAATGTCTTAGGAGGAAAGGCTGAGGGCCTTGAGGCTGTTCTCGTTAGAGAGAAGAAGGTTGAGAGGTGACTTAATAGAGACATACAAGATAATCAGAGGGTTAGATAGGGTGGACAGGGAGAGCCTTTTTCCAAGTATGGGAATGGCAAACACGAGGGGACACAACTTTAAAGTGAGGGGAGATAGGTATAAGACAGATGTCAGAGGTACTTTCTTTACTCAAAGAGTAGTAAGGGTATGGAATGCTTTGCCTGCAACGGTAGTAGATTCACCAAGTTTAAGTGCATTTAAGTCATCATTGGACAGGCATATGGACGTACATGGAATAATCTAAGGGGGATGGGCTTCAGATTAGTATGACAGGGCGGCGCAACATCAAGGGCCGAAGGGCCTGTACTGCGCTGAAATGTTCTATGTTCTATGTTCTATAACTTTGGCAAATAGAGTTAAGGAGAGTCCAAAGAGTTTTTACAAATACCATTAAGGACAAAAGGGTAACTAGGGAGAGAATAGGGCCCCTCAAAGATCAGCAAGTTTTGTGAGGAGCCACAGGAGATGGAGGAAGATATTAAACGAGTATTTTGCATCAGTGTTTATGGTATAAAAGAACATGGAAGAAGTAGAATGTCAGGAACTAGAAGGTGGCATCTTGAAAAATGTCCATATTACAGAGGAGGAGGTGCTGGATGTCTTGAAACACATAAAAATGGATACATTCTCAGGTAAATGATAAATGATCAGGTGTACCTCAGAACTCTGTAGGAAGTTAGGGAAGTGATTGCTGTGCCCATTGCTGAGACATTTGTATTATTGATAGTCACAGGTGAGGTGCCGGAAGACTGGAGGTTGGCTACCGTGGTGCCACTGTTTAAGAAAGGTGATAAGGACAAGCCAGGGAACTATAGACCAGTGTGCCTGACGGCGGTGGTGGGCAAGTTGTTGGAGGGAATCCTGAGGGACAGGATGTACATGTATTTGGAAAAGCAAGGAGTGATTAGGGATAGTCAACATGACTTTGTGTGTGGGAAATCACATCTCACAAACTTGATTGAGTTTTTTGAAGCAGTAGCAAAGAAGATTGATGAGGGCAGAGTGGTGGACATGATCTATATGGACTTCAGTAAGGCTTTTGACAAGTTTCCCCATGGGAGACTGGTTAGCAAGGTTAGATCTCATGGAATGCAGGGAGAACTAGCCATTTGGATAGAGAACTGACTCAAAGGTAGAAGACAGAGGGTGGTGGTGAGGGTTGTTTTTCAGACTGGAGGCCTGTGACCAATGGATAGGTGCTGGGTAAACCACTTTTTGTCATTTATATAAATGATTTGGATGTGAGCATAAGAGGTATAGTAAGTAAGTTTGCAGATGACACCAAAATTGGAGGTGTAGTGAACAGCGAAGAAGGTTACCTCAGATTATAACGGGATCTTGATCAGATGGGTCAATGGGCTGAGGAGTGGCAGGTGGAGTTTAATTTAGATAAATGCAAGGTGCTGTATTTTGGGAAAGCAAATCATAGCAGGACTTATACACTTAATGGCAAGGTCCTCGGGAGTGTTATTGAACAAAGAGACCTTGGAGTGCAGTTTCATAGCTCCTTGAAAGTGGGGTCGCAGGTAGGATAGTGAAGAAGGCGATTGGTATGCTTACATTTAATGGTCACTGTATTGAGTACAGGAGTTGGGAGGTCATGTTGCAGCTGTACAGGACATCGGTTAGGCCATTTTTGGAATATTGCTTGCAATTCTGGTCAGGGTAGGGTTCAGAAAAGATTTACAAAGATGTTGCCAGGGTTGGAGGATCTTAGCTACAGGGAGAGGCTGAACAGGCTGGGGCTGTTTTCCCTGGAGCATCAAAGGCTGAGGTGTGACCTTATAGAGGTTTATCAAATCATGAGGGGCATGAATAGGATAAATGGACAAAGTGTCTTCCCAGGTGGGGGAGTCCAGAACTTGAGGGCATAGGTTTAGGGTGAGAGGTGAAAGATATAAAAGCGACCTAGAGGGCAACGTTTTCACGCAGAGGGTGGTACGTGTATGGAATGAGCTGCCAGAGGAAGTGGTGGTGGCTAGTACAATTGCAACATTTAAAAAGGCATCTGGATGGGTTTATGGATAAGAAGGGTTTGGATGGATATGGGTTGGGTGCTGGTAGGTGGGACTAAATTGGGTTGGGATATCTGGTCAGCATGGACGAGTTGGACCAAAGGGTGTGTTTCCGTGTTGTACATCTCTATGACTCTCTGACTATGACTGGCCTCTGCTTGCTCTGGAAAGCTGAGTTTTCCATTTCTATTGCCTCTTCCGATGCTCTTTGGAGATCATGACCATTAGTGACTGTCTTTCAGTTGTCAGTGCTGATGTCAATCTTCATATTTCATTTGCAGGTGTCCCTGTAACTGAAGTATGGACATGCAGGAGGTCATGACTCAGTGGCTAGATCACTAGAAAGAAAGTCTTTGGGCATATGGGTGTCATTTGTTCGATGAACATAGCCAAATCAGTGCAAATGTTATTGACTTTGTGATGAACGTATTCTGATGGAATTGATAAGCTCTAGGACCTCTGAGTCGATGACTGTGTCCTGCCATGATATGCCCATGTATTTGCAGCAATAAGTTGATTTCCAACTCTTTTGCATCCACCTGTCCAAAGTTAAACACTGCAGTCACAAAAAGGACATGTGCATTGAACTGCAGTGGTCAGCCTGGGTTTCCTTAATTTACTCTTTGCCCATCTGGAGATCAAAATTGTATGTTACATGGCTGTACAAAATTATAATTCCCCTCTATTCTGTTTATACATAGTAGAATCACCCACCACTGAAGGAAGCTATTGAACCCTCTGAGTATGCACTGGTCCTCCTTATTATGAATAAACTCCTACCGATTGCTTTGAGCATACGCCTATGTTGTGTTTGTATTTATACTTGGTAACTAATTTATTTATATCTTCACGACTCAATGCGGTATTTTAGATGGCTCTTAAGTTTGTGTGAACTTTATACTTTTGTGCAGTTGAAAAGACTTCTGATCATTCAGCTCCATTGAAGCTTTTACCATGGGGTACCATGATGGAATGTATCTGTTGCTATTGTAGGTCTGGTTTCAAAACTGCAGAGCACGACACAAAAAGCATACTCCACAACATGCAGTAGGTCAACCAGGTCCCCCTCGGTCACGCCTTCCTCCGTCCCTATCAGAGGACATTCATTACCAAGCTTTCAGTCACCATGAGCGGACCAGGATGGTGGCACTTCATGGTTATGTGGAAAGTAAGTAGACGTGTTACATCCTGTTCCCCTTTATTTGAATAATATTCTAATGACCTTCTTATCCTGTTATGTGGAATTCTGCGTATGTGTAAAATATTGGTGATAAATACAATATTTATCAGATAAAACAATTAAAGCCAAGTTGTGTTCTACTGAATTGAGCACCCTGAGTGCCGGAGATGATTTTGGTTAATCTAGGCCCTGATGCCAACATAGAAAGGAGCTATTAACCTTAGATCTGTTACCTGACACCAGAGAGTTTAGTTAGATGGAAAGATGCAAAACTGTAACTCTTGAAAGACAAAGAGTATGTGGTAGTCGTTGACAGCATGTGGGATATTAATTGGCACTGGAATGTAAATCTGAAGCACTACTTCATAGTAAATTATAGTAGGCTAACATTAATGGAAGCGATACAGGGAATAAGTTATTTACACAGTGACCACCATTTGAAATGTTGGAGAATTTAGGGTTGTAGAATAAATATGAAAAAACTTGATTCATTTTCCAAGATCCAGGTGGAAGATATGTGGATTGGGAGCTCTTGATTATTTTCTGAAATGTGTGAACTAAGATGGGCCCAATAGCATTCATCATGAGTAGTTGTTTGGTGATATGAATTGCCACAGAATTGGTTTTTAAGCAATTTCATTGAATTTTTCATTTATACACCATTTATATATAGTGATATCACTGAAGTTAACTTTACAACACAATAGTGTGTGCTAAGTAGAAAGTTAAATTTTTTCAGACCATCTCCAACCAGTTTATACACTTGTTATACTATTAATTGGAAGTGAACTTATTTATAGTTACTGTTTTTCTCTAGTTTGTAATTAACATCATTAATTCCTATCGACTGTCCAGCAACTGAAATAGATTCTCCCAGACTTGTGGAGTTTAGAATCATGTTGACACAAATCTGGGAAGCAATTGTCTTGAATTTTTCTTTAGCCTGAGACAGTTTGAACTAATGTGTAATGAAAGCTTTTCATTCTTTTCAAAAAAGAGGCACTTTGTTTCTTAGAATACAAACACACTGAGTTTCATTACTTCATTTAAAGTAACAAAGGAATTTCACATACAAGGTTTGACCCAGATTTTCAACTTAATGTCTAGCAGGTTAATAGTGAATCAGAATGGGAACCTTAGTGATCACTCAGTTTACATGTTCATTAATATTTGACATGCATCTCAGTGCAAATGGTTGACACCTTACTTTGTGCTTGTAATCCCTCATTCTAACTTCTCAATCAGTGAAATGGCTTCTCAGCACCTATTCTGTCAAGTCATAGAGTCATAGAGCTGTACAGCATTGAATCAGATCTTTTGGTCCAACTCGATAATGCCAACCAGATATCCTAAATTAATCTAATCCCATTTGCCAGTATTTGGCCCATATCTCTCTAGACCCTTCCTATTCATGTACACATCCAGATGCCTTTTAAATGCTGCAATTATACCTGCTTTCACCACTTCCTCTGGTAACTCATTCCATACATGCAGACCTTGGCTATTCACTCCTCAAGATTTTATAAACTTCTATAAGGTCACCCGTCAGCTTTTGACACTCCTGGGAAAGTAGCTCCAACCTAATCAGCCTCTCCCTATGGCTCAATCCATCCAATCCTGGCAATATCCTTAAAAATGTTTTCTGAACCTTTCAAGTTTCGCAACATCCTTTCTATAGCAGGGAGACCAGAATTGAGTGCAGTATTCCAAAAGTGGCCTCATGTCCCATACAGCCTCAACATGACCTCCCAACTCCTATACCCAATGCACTGACCAATAAAGGAAAGCATACCAAATGCCTTCTTCACTATCCTACCTACCTGTGACTCCACTTTTAAGGAACTATGAACCTGCATTCCAAGGTCTCTTTGTTCAGCAGCACTCCCCAGGGCCTTACCATCAAGTGTATAAGCCTGCCTGGATCCTCTGAATTTTCTGCATTTCATAGCACAGTCCTTTCATTCCATAAAATCAATTTACTTTACTTTGCATTCACTCTAATGCAAGTATATACTTCCTTATGTGAGGTGATCAATGTGTATACAATTATCCTGAAATGGACTTACTGAAGTACTGCATAATTGCAGCAAGAGCTCTTTTGTCTTATATGCCAGCGTCCTTGGAATAAAAGCTGAAATACCAATTTTCTACATAATTGCTTTTTGTACATATATGTTAATTTTGTGCTTCATGTGCGAGGACACCCAAATTCCTATGACTACCAACATTAATCTTTCATGAACTAGTCTCTCATCTTTTAAAATCATTAACTGTGATTATCTTGTCCCTATATCAATGATATCATACTTTTACCATGTAAATTCTTCTGCAGTGCTAATGTGCTATATTCAAATGTATTGCTATATTTGCTCTCCTCTTGTTTTTAGGCCATCCATTTTCAGTATTGACAACACAGTCTATTCCACACCAAGCTTTGGCTCTGCCACAATTGCCAATCAGCCGTTGATCCCTCCACCGAAAACAGTCATTGAAGAACAGATGGCATTCATGGATCGTGTGACAAGCAAAAATTTAATTCATAAATCCCACTTGTGTAATTTCTAAGTCATGTACTAAGATGCGATGACCTATCTACATCCTGTTCACATGGCTTGGTTTTCTAACTGTACTAAATTCAATTCATTATATAAGGAAACAAGATTAGAAAATGCTGGAAATACTCTCAGCCAACAGGACCTCTGCAGACAACAGACAAATTACCCTTTTAGGCGTGGACCCTTTGCCAGACTTGTTTTCCAGCATTTATAGTATTTTGCTCTTTGTTCATTGTCTAAAGACCATTTCACTAATCCGAAGGCTGGACCTTTTGATTTTGTCAGGATAAGGACCGACCTCAATGATAAAACAATGTTTTTGTCATTTTGTTTCTAGTGACAGTATTAATGTTTTTTCTACACCAGAGGTGGTTAAAGCAGCTACTTTGACCAATCACCTCTGCATTGTATCGGTAACATTTGGCCTGAGGTGAAATGACTTTGAACTTTGTTTCACTTCCTTTTTCTTTATTGACAAAGCAGTATGAAGAGGCATTCTGCATTGTAGCTCATGCCTCCCAATATTAGCAACAACTGGTCATCTTTAAACATCTCGGTCTAACATCACTCAATGTGGATGGTTCACTGGTACTGCATTTCTTGGATTGGTATTTTTCAGATCCCAAAATCACTTGCAAAATAATAACTGGCATTGCTTCGACTCAAGTCATGGACAAAGTACTCCAGTCCATGTTAAAAAGATTCATAGCTTTGGGGCTCTATTTTGGGTGATTTTTTTCAAAATGATTTGCAAATGAAAACTTCCCCATCCCTTTCCGTTATTGTACCTCTTACAGATCAGCCAGTCCATATCAACAGTGAGTTTACTCACTGCATGGAGAACACATTACCCTGCAGCAACAGTATGGTGCCACTTTGAATACCTCACACAGTAATATAATTTTGTTGACTTCAGTTTTCAAAATGAATTTTAGTAAGCTGTTAAAATATGTCTGTATTTTAAACAAGATAAATAATGGGGCTTGTTAGCTCAGAAAAATAGGTAACTATCAGAGAATAGGCCCAGCTTTTGGGTTCATGAGTTGCACATGGCTCTCAGTGGTTTACTATGGCTTAATCTTAGTAAGCTACAAACTCATACCAATAATTAAAGTCTAGTTACAACCAATAATGTCCAGTTCAGCTCAGCTAAAATTTGGGTTACTTAATGTTTGAAATAGAAACTCAGCAAAAACTAATCTTCCTTATCCATCATATTGCATTTAAACAAAACATTTGATTGTGTCCCAGACCAGTTCAGCTACAATCACTGGCTGGAATTTGTTGTACAAAATGTTCTTTTCATGTGACATGAATAAATGATGTCTCAGAGGAAAAGGAAGCCTACATTAGCTGTCTTCATTTGTTCAAATAATGATTGAAGAAATATGATGCAGAATGTCCAATGTGATCATTATAAAACTATCAGATAGATCAAACTGGGTTGTCTTTGTAAATGGGATTGTTGGCTTAATGGGAATGATTAAAACACTTGGTGAGGCTGACCTTCCAGTGCAGTTTATTAATTTTGATACTGGGATAAACAGACCAAAGGCATTTATGTTTGATCCCGAGCTGCACTGATTTGGTGATCTCAGCCATAGTAACAGAAGGTCCTCTGTGATTTTCTCAATTGATCAAAGTTAGGGAGGGTATATATTTGTGAAAGATTCTGCTCTCCGCTGCTATGTTGTGACCTGTGCTGGGCAAGTGTGCAAGAGTGGACAGAATACTTGCAATATCAAATAGCCTGAACTCGGGCATTCTTTCTAGAGTCACAAATTAAAATTCATCACTTGGGTGATTGAACCATACCCCATTAAGTGTCAGGGCTTTCATGAGAGGAGTAAAGAAATGGGACTGAATCAGTTGAAAACTGAAACATTTAAGTAAGTGATACTTTTCTCTGATGCCAGAAACAAATTAATATTGCTTGCCAACTCTCTGTGAAGCATATGATAAATACAAGAGAAATGGCCAGAGATCAAAACTGAATATTTATTGCCAATTTTAGTTCACATAAATAGTTCTTGCCTAATTTATCAATATTCTCCTTCTCGGTTCACATGGGTAATCAATCTCATTTGTTTCTAGATGCAGCTTACTGTGGCTCTGCACTAATGTAGCCAGAGCTTGCCAGATCTTGGGACCTGTTTGCTAGTAATGTAAGAGTAAAAGTAACAAGAATATGAACCAGTGAATGATAAGATGAGATTTACATTTTTAAAATTTCAAAAAATTATTTTATTTCTCAACAAAAAGAGGGTATCATTCTACTTAAGATAAGCATGCACAAATTGGATTTAGTTAACTTCAGTGTAACTACACAGTATAGCAGAGTCTCTCTCGCTCTTTTCAGGATATCCCTTTCAGTGGATTATTTATGCTGATGTCGGCAATTTAAATTCCTAAATAAAACATCTCCTGCAGGAAGACCTCAAATTATACCATTTACTCATTTTACAAACCTGTTTAGAATTAAAAGTGGGCCAGTAGGTTGAAATGAGTGACCACTGTTAATTAAAATCAGAAGGAATGTACAGTGTTATATTTACCTAGCTTCAGATTGAGGACTTGAGTCACCTTGGTGCTTAAAAAAAATCAAACTGAGTGCTTAATTTCTGAACTTAAACCAGGCCAGAATGTGTCTCGCATTTTAGTGTAACATCTCACTCCCACATTCTGACCAGTAGCTGATCCATTCCTAGCACGTATAGAGTAGGGAAAGATGGGCTTTTGTTGCACATTGATCCCTTCCACTGAGCGGGAAGATCTGGGTTTGTCACTCTTGCTATAGAGGTGTGTGGTAACACGTCTGAACAGGTTACTTTAAAAAGTACCTCTAGTAAAGAAAGATACAGTTTGCTGTTCTTCATTGAGAAGACTTGTTTGGTTACTAATGGCTCACATATCCACTTGTAGTGCCAGAGGTTCCACTTTATCTGATATACTTGGACTTGTAGTCATCCTGTATTTTAACTTGCAGAAGTGACTAATAGAGGATGCAGACAGGTCATTGTTATGCCTGTCTGGCTGGCTGGAGTGGTGAGGAAACAATAAGCTGTGGAACTAGCTAAATACTTTGTCAGAATTTTACACATTTTACCATAAAGGAAATCAAGTTGTGTAGATCTCATCATTTATAGCATAACGGGATTCAGAAACAATTCCAGCAAGTAATGTATCAGCAATTTAACCACAGAACATTGGCTGAATCATCTTACCTCATACAGGCATGTTTATTGTTTATTCTACGCTGAATGAAAATGTAAAGGTTTACAAGAACCATCCAGGCTAGAGTAATGAAGCACAATGACCACGTTATTTTGTTATGATGAAAAATAAATTGTTTACTTCTTTCCAAGCATACTGTCATCGTATGAACAACTTTGTAATCTGAAAAAAAGAGGTTTCACTCTAGATCACAGATTTTGCTGAAGCCTAAATCATGTCTTGTCATATGTGTTCTTGTACATAGATGTTTAAAGCGTTTTTAATCCAAATGTAAATTGTTTGTTTTCGCATGTGATGATTCAACATGTCTTGGCTTACAACAATTACCATTACAAAATGGATGCTACTTTTAAAATGTCAAGACACTGTTAATCAAGTATTTATTGTAAAATATAAACTTCTGTAAGCACTTTTAAAATTTTCAGTTTTTGTAACATTTAGACTTTTACTGTGCATTGTTAATGTATTATGTGTGATTAAATGCAATAAAAGTGCTGCCACTTTGACGAATTTACGCCTCTACTAATCTAAGTTTATTTTACTTCTCCAAAGTTTTTGATTTGAGAAGTTAGGTCTACATCAATCTCCCTGAATAAACTGGAGAAGTATGAGGTCAGCCCAGACCTAGAGTGATTGTTTCTGTTTTAGCGCTTCTGCTTATTGAAAAGTGTCCAATCTGTGCTTGGAATCTAAGTGCTGAGGTTGAGGTGGGAAAAATTTATCACATGGAGAAACACAATAAATCCACACATTATTAATGCTGATTGGACACTGAAATGGATTCCTTTTGATTATGGACTTAGCTGAGTAATTGTGAAGTTTTGCACCATGCCCTCACTCTGTTAACTCCTACCAACGAGGAAAACAATCAGGTAATGTTGATAATGTCAGTAGGGCCACTAACTTGTAGTACTCCAATGATTGATAAAGTGCGTAACTGTGTAGATAAACATATAGTCACGATAGCACAAATACTGTTGGTGACTATGTGAAAAATAATCAAACAAAAGGCTATATTTTTTTATGCTCTAAAACACAGAACTGCTTTATGAAAGATTCTCTCTAATTGGTGGTTTCAGTGCTGTGAACTCCAGTTAGGTCATGTTACAAGTTAGATTTCACAACTTCAGTAGAAGATATTGTGCACCTTTAGTGTTTGGCTGTTGGTGGTGCCACAGGCTCAGCAGCAACCTGAAAAAAAATACTTTGTTATATAAAGCATACTCACTTTCCAAAGCTTGGTAAAGAATACACAATTCGTTTAACAACAAATATTGCAGTGGTAATATACAAAGAAGAGGAGCAAAATAGCTGACTGGATTATCAACTTGGTTTTTTCTGTGTGATTAGTGTATGATGCAACAATTATGTCTTGGTATTTTTTTAAAAATGCCCCCAGATGTGGGCATCACTGGCTGGCCAGCATTTACTACCCATTCCTAGTTGCCATTGAGAAGATGGGACTGAGCTGCCTTCTTGAACCGCGCCAGTCCATGTGGTATAGCTACACCCACAATGCCATTAGTGATGAAATTCCAGGATGTTGACCCAAAAACAGTGCAGGAACACCAATATATTTCCAGGCCAGGATGGTGAGTTACTTGGAGGGAACGTGCAGATGGTAGTATTTCCATGTATCTGCTGCCCTTGTGCTTCTAGATAGAAATAGTCTTAGGTTTGTAAGGTGCTATCTGAGGAACTTGTGCAAACTTCTGCAGTGCATCTTGTAGATGGTACACGCTGCTGCTATCTAAAGTCAGAGGGAGTGGATGCTTGTGGATGTGATGCCAATGGATGATGTAAAGTTTCTTGAGTTGTTGGAGTTGCACCTGTCCAGGTAAGTGGCAACTATTCTTATACTCCTGATTTGTGCCTTGTAGATGGTGGGACACACTTATCATATCTCTTTGCCTTATTTTCAAACCAATTACTAATCACGAGTTACCTGCAACTCTGTGCATTGTAAGTTCTGCTAATAATCTAAAGTGGATAGTGAATGAGGTGTTTGGTATGCTATCCTTTATTAGTCAGAACATTGAGTATAGGAGTTGAGAGGTCATGTTGTGGCTGTACAGGACATTGGTTTGGCCACTTTTGGAATATTGTGTGCAATTTTTGTCTCCTTGCTATAGGAAGGATGTTGTGAAACTTGAAAGGGTTCAGAAAAGATTTACAAGGATGTTTGAGGGTTTGAACTGTAGGGAGAAGTTGAATAGGCTGGGGCTGTTTACCCTGGGGCGTTGGAGGCTGAAGGGTCACCTTATAGAGATTTATGAAATCATGAGAGGCATTGATAGGATAAACAGACATGATCTTTTCTTTGGGGTGGGGGAGTCCAGAACTAGAGGCCATAGGTTTAGGGTGAGAGAGGAAAGATTTAAAAGGAACCTAAGGGACAACTTTGTCAAACAGAGCGTGGTGTATGTATGGAATGAATTGCCAGCGTTAAGTGGTGGAGGCTGGTACAATTACAACATTTAAAAGGCATCTGGATGGGTATATGAATGGAAAGGGTTTTCAGGGAGATGGCCGAGTGCTGGCAAATGGGACTGGATTAATTTACGATATCTGGTCGTCATAGATGAGTTGGACTGAAGGGTCTGTTTCTGTACTGTACATCTCTATGACTCTATGAAACACCATAGCACATTTTGCTATGTTACAAATGTTATTCAAAACAGAAGCTGTGTGTAACTTTCTCAAATGATCCAACACCAGGTTATAGTCCAACAGGTTTATTTGGAAGCAGTAGCTTTTGGAGCACTGCTTCTTCATCAGGTGGTTGTGGACAATCGCCTGATGAAGGAGCAGTGCTCCGAAAGCTAGTGCTTCCAAATAACCTGTTGGAATATAACCAGGTGTTATGTGATTTTTAACTTTGTACACCCTGGTCCATCACCGGCATCTCCAAATCATTTCTGAAGAAGAAGACGATAAAGAAGGTACCCATGAAAACGCCTCTGACTACTTTGTCAATAAACACAAAATATTCAACTGCATTGATCAGGTATGACCTAGCCTTCATAAATATGCAGTCTTTGATCAATCCATACTTCTTCAAATGCTTAGTCACTTCGCTCTTGAAAATTGACTTCCAGTAACTTGCCCACAACTGACATTAACGTTTGTAGTTATTCGGTCTCTCTAATCCTCCTTTTTAAATAATGAAATGACATTTCAAATTTGCCTGAAAGGCTTTTGGAAAATTATGATTAATCTCTCCATGTGCATGTTTCTTTCCACCTTTAGATACTACATAAGATCCTAGAGATTTGTCTATCTTATCTACCTTCTTTTTATTACCACTCTGAATAACCTTCCTGCCCTCTGCGTTTCCTACTCTGTCAGCTTACCTCATCACCTATCCTGTTCCTGCACCACCTCTACAGCTCCTCCAGTCACCTTCACCTCACTCAATTTGCCTCTTTGATGCCCATGGAGTGTCATTAGATATTGGGGAATGATGGTCATCATGGACGTCCAGGGCAGCAATCAATGAGTTTCATTTGCTGGGTAACCACTCTGATTTTGAAGCTGGAAATTAATGCATTTATTTTTCATTGCTCCTGCTTCAGATTTGAAAGGTTTTTTTTATAATTTCTATATTCTTTTCTTGATTTGTAAGGGGATCTTAGTTATTTGTAAGAATAATAGGGTGGTTATGGTAGGGGATTTTAACTTTTCAAATATAGACTGGAACTACCATAGTGTTAATGGTTTAGATGGAGAGGAATTTGTTAAGCATGTACAAGAAAAATTTCTGATTCAGTATGTGGATGTACCTACTAGAAAAGGTGCAAAATTTTACCTACTCTTGAGAAATAAGGAAGAGCAGATGACTGAAGCATCAGTGGGGGAGCACTTTGGGCCCAGCAACCATAATTCTATTAGTTTTAAAATAGTGATGGAAAGGGATAGTCCAGATCTAAAAGTTGAAGTTCTAAATTGGAAAAAGGCTAATTTTGATGGTATTAGGCAAGAACTTTCGAAAGCTGGTTAGGGGTAGATGTTTGCAGGTGAAGGGACGGCTGGAAAATGGGAAGCCTTCAGAAACGAGATAACAAGAGTCCAGAGACAGTATATTCCTGTTAGGGTGAAAGGAAAGACTAGTAGGTATAGAGAATGCTGGATGACTAAAGAAATTGAGTGTTTGGTTATGAAAAAGAAGGAAGCATATGTCAGGTATAGACAGGATAGATCAAGTGAATCCTTAGAGTATAAAGGCAGTAGGTGTACACTGAAGAGGAAAATCTGGAGAGCAAAAAAAAAGAGACATGAGATAGCTTTGCCAAATAGAGTTAAAGAGAATCCAAAGGGTTTTTACAATTACAGTAAGGACAAAAGGGTAACTAGGGAGAGTATAGGGCCCCTCAAAGATCAGCAAGACGGCCTTTGTGTGACTATACTATAGTCACTATAGACCGGTGAGCCTGACATCAGTGGTGGGCAAGTTGTTGGAGGGTTTCCTGAGGGACAAGATGTACATGTATTTGGAAATGCGAGGACTGATTAGGGATAGTCAATGTGGCTTTGTGTATAGGAAATCATGCCTCACAAGCTTGATTGAGTTTTTTGAAGAAGTAACAAGGAGGATTGATGAGGGCAGTGCAGAAGACGTGATCTGTATGGACTTCAGTAAGGTGTTCGGCAAGGTTCCCCATGGGAGACTGGTTAGCAAGGTGAGATCACGTGGAATACTAGCAATTTGTATACGAAACTGGCTCCAAGGTAGAAGACACAGGGTGATGGTGGAGGTTGTTTTTCAGACTGGAGGCCTGTGACCAATGGAGTGCCACAAGGATCAGTGCTGGGTTCACTAATTTTCATCATTTATATAAATGATTTGGATGTGAGCATAAGAGGTATAGTTAGTAAGTTTGCAGATGACACCAAAATTGGGGGTGCAATGGACAAAGAAGGTTACCTCGAATTACAATGGGATCTTGATCAGATGGATCAATGGGCTGTGGAGTGGCAGATGGAGTTTAATTTAGATAAATGCGAGGTGCTGGATTTTGGGAAAGTAAATCTTAGCAGGACTTATACACTTAATGGTAAGGTCTTAGGGAGTGTTGCTTAACAAAGAGACCTTGGAATGCAGGTTCACAGCTCCTTAAAGGTAGAGTCGCAGGTAGATAGGATAGTGAAGAAGGCGTTTGGTATGCTTTCCTTTATTGGTCAGAGTATTGGTTTTGAGCACAAGAGTTAGGAGGTCATGTTGTGGTTGTACAGGACATTGGTTAGGCTGCTTTTGGAATAGTGCATGCAATTCTGGTCTCCTTCCTATCGGAAGGATATTGTGAACCTTGAAAGAGTTCAGAAAAGATTTACGAGGATGTTGCCAAGGTTGGAGAATTTGAGCTATAGAGAGAGGTTGAATAGGCTGGGGCTGTTTTCCCTGGAACATCGGAGGCTGAGGGGTGACCTTATAGAGATTTATAAAATCATGAGGGGCATGGATAGGGTAAATAGACAAGGTGTTTTACCTGAGGTGGGGGAGTTCAGAACTAGAGGGCATAGGTTTAGGGTGAGAGGGGAAAGATATAAAAGAGACCTAAGGGGCAACTTTTTCATGCAGAGGGTGTATGAGTGGAAAGGGGTGCCAGAGGAAGTGGTGGAGGCTAGTACAATTGCAACATCTAAAAGGAATATGGATGGGAATATGAATAGGAAGGGTTTAGAGGGATATGGGGTGGTTGCTGGCAGGTGGGACTAGATTGGCTTGGGATACCTTGTTGGCATGGACAAGTTGGACTGGAGAGTCTGTTTCCATGCTATACATCTTATGACTCTATCTGGAGTGTTTGTTCCTCTTATCTGCTGTTATAAGGTTACTTTTGCTCCTATTCCCACACTTGTGTCATTAGATAATTACTTTTAAATCCTCTTCCCCCTTCCTTTGATCCCATTCCTTCTCATCTTACCCTTGCGATATTTGAAGATACCCTCTGCATTTCCATTGTTTGACATTGAACTCTTTTTTATTGTAAACAATTCAGCTTTGTCACCATACACCTGTTCAATGAATGATTTTCTTTCACTGCTGTCACTTCACACCCACTTCTTTGGCTAATTTGTATATTTCCAGCATTTTATATTTATTTACTGTCACTAACGGTTTCATTAAAACACACACCTCTTTATATGAATGGAATTGGTCTGGCTGATTGCTGATTGGCATCAGACTGCTACAACTGAATAATGGTAATCTTCTTATGCTTTGTGCAATTGAAGGGAAAAAAGCTCTACACACATTGGCTGAGAATTTAATGCCATGCAGTGTATGAGCTATACCAAGGCAACCAGACTTAGAAACCTTAGGAGAGCTTGCACTAAGATCATTCAGATCCAAATCATCAATGTGATTGACATAGCCTCAGAGTATTAAAAAGAGCTTGTATAGAACTTATTCTTCTTCTACTCCTCAGAAAATAAAGGAATTAAGAGACTTCAAACCCGAGGAACTGATTGCTGGGACTGTGATTTAAAGCTCTACTATATTACAGGAAACAATTTCACCATTGGAACAAACAGTACCCTTGTTTTGTTTACACAATGCACAATTACTAACATCATAAATCCTCTAACAACAGAGCCTTGTTCATAAAATTATTTGAGGAGGTAATTTAAATTGGTCCAGTATTGCACTGAGTTGTATGTTCCTAACCACCATTTTGATAAATGTTATTGGTCCTAATAAAAACTGTTTTATGTCCAAATTTATAATGACTCATATCCCCAAAAATGTTTTCTTTTACATCAAACAATGAAGAGTTTCAGGAGTGTAACTCTCTTAGATCAATAGCTTTTCTCTGCATTTTTGAGACATACTTGTGGACGAAACCTGTTATGTAGTCGCTAGATGTTTGCATTTGTCTCACTGCACTGATTTTTTTTTACTAAAAGCCCTTTCTAGTTTATGAAGTTTCAGTCTTATGGGGAGCAGGAAAAGACATTGAAATTTCAAGTCATTAATTACTGTGGATCGAAACTAGAAGATTAAAATAATGTCCACTCTGACACCTTGCTTATTTGGACATTCTCCATGTGTCAGCCTGCATAATGATTGGACTATGCAGCTGTGGTAGACCTCATACTTTTCCAAGTACTGTGGTTACGCATTATGAAAACACGTAGGTTTTCCAGAAGTGGTCAATAGTTAGCAAGAAACTTTTTGAGTTTTCCTCCCCTCTGCAACTGCCTCCCACAGCCTCGAGGCACTGGGGCCAATTGCATTCCAGTACTGCAATTCCAGCTCACAGGGACATATTGTCTTTTGTCATTCACACTGAGAAACAAAATAATTGGCTAACACTTTTAAAAAAAATTAAGTGAGGCTTCTAGACTCATTCTCAGATCCCAATATTATGTGGGTAGGTCAGTGGGGAGGCCAGCACCACACTTGTTCCACTTAGTGCTCTTTGGCATATAACAGCCCAATCAGTAGTCATGAAAGCAGTTGAATCTTTTTCCCTTTCATTTCCTCAGGTCCATGAGGAACAATTCTGCTGATCCTGGTACACAAGATTGTACTGTTCTGTTACCAGTACCATACATGGTCCTCTGAGATCACCTCCCCTGTTACAGCTCCGTACACTATTGGCCAGTGCAGCATAGGATGTGGCTGATTTCCCACCCTCCCGACCACAGAATGAGATACTACATTCATGCACTGACGCCAGAAACATTTATTATTTTTATATCCAAAATGAACTAGAATTGATTTCCTCCCTAAGAATCAACTTATGAATCTCCTTCCAATTTTGTGACAGACATGGAGCACGAACAGGTTTATAATATAAATAATTTAGTCCAGCTGCACTCTTCTACTAAATTCAGGGCTGACAAAGGATGTAATACGAGTCATTATGTTTTTTGGACAAGTAGTTTGATAACCTTTTGTTGGAACACATATGACTGAGAAAAGGCTCATGTACCCAATAAACAGTCGTGAATGACTATCAGCTCTGATTTGTCAAAGCTGTTATGTTAATTAGTTAAAATTGATAAATTAATTGGTTGAGCAAGTGTAGCAAAATATAAATGTATATATGCTTTATATAGAGGTTATGTATAATATATCATTTCAACGTAATATATCATTTCAATTCCACCACAATTGCAATTAATTACTTTTTACTGGTGAACAGTTGTGTAGGCGTATGTGACCACTGAAGCACAATATTTCCACCTCACAATCATATCTATAAAATGGAGCAGCTATCCTTAACTATTGCCAGGAAAATATTAACAGCATTCAAAGAAAATAATGCAAATCAAAATTACAATTAATAATCATGAATCTCAGAGGATCTCATTTGGGGTCTGGATTTGACTTAAATTGGTAATCCTGTAAATCAGTACAATAGGGATAATTTACTTTAGGCTAACCAGATTGGGGATCAACCGCAACTTTAGCAGAACAAATTTATATAACAAATATCAAGTACACCTATATACACATCAGCGTAACTACTGTTCAATTTACTTCTTGAATATGTCTATCATTATCAAAATTGTGTTTAATAGTTATCAAAAGAAAAAAAATGTTAAATTGTAATTTTATGGATCATGTCTTACATAATCCTAAAGACTCAGGAAAGACTGCAGTTAATATTTTACTAGACTCTCCAATGAAATGAAATTTAATTTTATAAAGTGAATTGTTGAATCAATTTATTATCCTAAAGTAGAAGATAAAGTATGAGAAGTATTCAAATTAAACAACATCTTTAGCATTTGTTGTAGAACACCAAAGGAATGAGGATACAGTGAGGCATTATCATGGGTACCATATGTTCACCCTCAATCATGAAGAGTATCTGGGTAGTTGTTGCTGGTGCAGTTCAGGCTTGTATCCCGTTATCTGATCCCAACCCTTCCGACAGGTCCGGACTATCCATTCATGCTCATCATCATCTGAAAGTACAGACAGACATTTCCTTGTAATTTGTCAGATGAAAATGGAACTTTGCCAGTAAAGTTCAGACTGCAGCAAGCTGCAATTACATTTAAATTGACTCAATCGCTCAGACCCAAACATTTGTATTTTTTGCATGTTCAATCAGGGAAGGTTCCAATAATGCACTCTTTGTTATTTTATGACTTATGATGGGCATCATGTCAGACCACCGCCTCCTTGTTACATCAATTACATCTGCTAACTTGCACTTTTTGTTGGGTACACTATTCTGCTCAGTGTGGCCATGTTCTGTCTTTTAATAGTGCATGATAAACATATTCCAGCTTCAACAGAACCCTGTAGGATAATTGCAGTGGATTTTATGGCTAATTTGAATCAGTGCAGCTGCAACCTCTTCAGTGGTAACCCATGAAACAAGATGAACTAGCCTATTGTCATGAACAAGGCTTAAATCCTTCCCTGATTGTTCATAATTGGTGACGATGGCCTTAACAGCCACTTGACTAGCCTTTTCACACTCTACCTGGCTGTGTGGCCACCAAATTAAATCCCAGATGCCCAGGCTGATTCCTGCCAGCTGCATGGAAACTAACTACTTTCTCTTATTCTCCCTCGTCCTGTGACACTGGGTCAAACTCAAGAAACAGATTTTATCACTTTTTAAAGCACAATTAATCCTTGTGGTTTTATTCGTACCAGCTACCAGCTAACTATAATTACCATTTAGCTTAACTGCAATTGTTTGCATATGGTAATTAAAGCTTAAATACAATTGCTCTGCATATTCTCACCTTTTATATAATTTACTCTTTGAGACTGCAGCTACATTTTCTCCTTTCAACATAACACAACTCTATAATCAACTGGAAATTGTTATTTGGCTGATATTTGATCATTGGCAGGATCTCAGCCTTACTGTTTTATTTTTGTAAAGGAATACAATATTCAATATTTTAATGTATTTTTCAATCATTTGTGTAAATAATGTGTCAGATAAATATCATCTGATATAGCAAGACTTTGAAAATAATCATTTTGTATGATTTCATATAATGTCATAAAATTTAATATTATAAAGTGCACTGTTCATAACGTATTGTTCTTCTCCCAAAACACTGTTAAGAAGTAGGATAGCATTAAATAGGCTTCTACTTTCCAAGGTAACATTCTGTTCAAGTCATCTTATGATTTAACAATGACAGAAAACATTATTGTACTATATGCCAATATTAGAACTTAAAGGTTTACTTTTTAATGCTTCAGATTTTATTTAACTTTAATGCCGAAGTAAGAGTGTAAAATGGCATTTGGCCTTCACACTTGCGCCTACCTTCTCTCCAATATTCTCAGCACGGTAAAGCAATGATTAATATCTGCTGCAGAATATAATATGTTTTCAATGTTTAGAGCTACATGTTCAATTATGGCACAACTTTTGCAAGCAGATCTGAATTTCTACTCCTGCATCACAACATCTGAACTTTCTCAAGAATCAATCCTGGAACCCCCCCCCCCCCCCCTCCAATTAGTAATTTATGTGTTCAGATGTAATTTTCACCATTAGTTCATTTAGAGAAAACAGATATCTGGTCCTAAAAGCAAACAATGTTAAAGCACCAAACATAATAAAGATCAAAAACTAGACGTTTACAAAAATGGATCTTTCCTGGAACAAAGAAATAAGGCAGCAATCAAGGTGGCCTGATAGTATAAGCAATTTACTTCACACTATAAGATGAAGTTCCATGGTTGAATTCTGTTTGAGTTTCATAATTTAACTTTATCAGTCCTTGTCAAGATTGGACACTGGTTTGTACTGAGAGTTTCAGAGAGATGTAAGTGGAAAGCTGATATTATACAGTCAGCCTCATCTGAATGGTGCCTGTCATTCCTGTTTCATGTGACAGTGTTAGCAGAAACCTTAGGTCATGAAGATAAATTTCTTCAGCTAGAGGGTGGTGAATCTGTGGAACTTATTCTTCAAGGCTATCAAGGCCAAGTCATTGAGTGTATTGAAGACAAGGATAGATAGGTTCTTGACTAGTAAGGGAATAAAGAGTTAGGGGGACAAGGCAGGAGAATGAGGTTGTGAAACATTTTAGCCATGATTGAATAGTGGAGCAAACTCGATGGGCCACCTGACCTAATTCTGCTCCTACAACTTATGGTCTTATGGTTATCATCTGCTCCTTTGGATTAAACATTGTGAGAAGCAGTAATGTAGAGGCAAAAGATCAAGTGAAAACCACTTAAGGAACACATTACTTACTCCGAGAAATGCAGTATTACCTGTGACACTTTAGCACACAAATTCTTCTAAATGACATTAAACACTCAGAATGGCTTTTGAATACATAAAGCTTTTAGGAACATTCAGTATCTTAATGAGAATTTACAGCTACTATGAATTTCTTTTGTGGATAATGACCCAGATTTTGCTGAAATGGAGTGTCTTACAGTAATGCCCGTTGGTTAGACTTGTTCCAATACATTCAGATTTGTGCATCGTTGCTGGACGTACATACAAACTGATCACTGCGTGTCAAGGGCGATAGCATGTTTTGAACCATGAAAGGTGGAAACAACAGTATATCTCTTTAACCAATAAGATTTAAGATTGATAATCTGAGAAGGATGTGGAATCAAAGTGAACAGGTTCAAGACAAATCAATCTCAGAGAAAGTAAAAGAGAGGGAAACAAAAGTTGAATTGAAAGACAGAAAAAAAAGGACAAAAGGAAAAAGACAATATCTCCTAACACCAATTCACTAATTGAAGGAATGAGATTCTACATTTCATATTGTTCATTTTCTGAGCATAAGAAGTTGATTAGCCGGCAAACAATTGTCAAGCTGTTTAAAAGGTACTTATGCTATTGCAATGACGTTGCTCCTTTAACAAGGTTATGCAGAGTTTGGCTTTTTTTTCCCAGAGAGGTCGTAAATGAAACAGACTCTGAAAAGTCTGGGGTGTAGGGTTTTAGGGCCAGTTTGATAATAACTAACAGATACTGCCTCAAGCAGAGGCTTTCAAGTTTGAAAAAAAACATTTGTACAATGAAAGGGGTGTAGTCAATTCTGCCAGTTTAGCTTTTCTCTGGTTTGGTTCTTTTTTAGCAGTAGTGTGTAGAAAGGCTGCTGGACCCAAAGAAACAAGTCCAGGCTGCTACTCTCTGTCTCTCTGACTTCTAGCCTGTAAGAACCTGTGTTTGATTTTACCTTTTGTGTCAAGGGGTGTTTATGGGGATTGTTGCAAGTATTTGGAACACCATCATGAAGTTATTCGGTATTCTGTTTTCTGTTCCTTGTGTTTCATTCAGTAATCTTGTAAATAAATTCTGTTTTGTTTGAAACGAAGTGGTTTTGGTCAGCTGATCCTCACCTGGGATATCCACTTTACACTTGCTTAAAACAATTAGCAATGTTAGGGTCTGAACTACCTTCTTGAAATGTTTTGATGGGTCTGGCCTGGTCCATAACACTACTGATTAGTAACCTTCACTTTCCATTGCAATTTTAAATGGAACAGTCCCATGAAGCCTACATGGAGGTTAACAGCAAGATGTTGATTCTTGAAATTAAATACAGAGAAAGGAAAATTGTCTAGCTATTTGTCAGGATTTGCAATTCACATCTCTTCCTCATCACATGTCCCTAGCCAATTTGCACATTCCTAATGGAATGTATCATTCACATGCCATCATGTTTTTTTCAGAAAATTCTGGGTTAATATATTTATTTCAGAACATTGTATTTCTATTAACTGAAAAACATGGAGTGGGAATATTCCTCAGACTTCACTTGTATTTTAAAGGTAGACTCATTCTTAAATTAATATCCTACGTTTGAAATAAATGTTTAAAAAACCCTCTATTTAGATGAGGCTGCTAAATGTCAGAAAACCCTGCTCTTTCCTTGTCAAGAACAAATTAAACATAGGACTGCCAAAGGAGGGACTGTTTTACACCCTGTTTATCAGTGAACAAAACATCAGTCTCTACAGAGAACTTTCAAGCATGTGGGTTAAAGGCCGAGGAACCTGTGCATCCTTTAAAACCACTCCCAGACCTAAGAGAGAGACAGCAGCACTTTTTGCTAACCTGTCTGGTCTTTGGAGTCGAGTGTAGAGCTTCCTGAATGTTTCCTACCATCTGCTTTTGCTAGCTTCAAGTCCTGGCCAGAAGCCTTGGTGTTTCCTGTCCCTTCCTGCAATGTCTACACAGAAGTGGCTCTTGATACGTCCCTTTCATCCCAGCCTTCTTCCTCAGATCCTCCCGTCTGCAGCTGTTCATTTACTCTTCCTCTACAGCCCTGGCCTTCTGGCCCACACTATCTCTCTCAAGGGAACCCAGTTCCTTTGCATATTGGATACCAACTGCTTCCCAATTGTTTTTTCTCTTGAAGGAAGGCTGTTGGCATGTATCTTTTGTAACACACCCCTCGTAATTTATTTAACTTCTATAATTTGAGAATAAACTCAAGGCAGTTTGATATACGTGAAATCAATTTTTGTGCAGATAAAATGAATTGTTTATGAAGCACTAGCAGATACTTCTGTTCATGAACAGTCAGAAATATCCCAGAGGAAAAACATGCATCTTATTAGTTCCAAAAAATATTAATTCTTGAAGTTCATAGACTGTTAATTCTATCTGAACTCGCAGTAAGGATTTGTTAAATTCTCTGCGTAGGCAATGGGATTCATTAGACAAATTAAATTATTTTAATTCAGAGCATTATTAGATTAACTTAAACATTATTCAATATCCTTTCAGTATTATTTCATGTCAAACAGCCAAAATGGCACCAAACTTGAAGAGTTCTGACACATTGTTCAAAGTTCATTATTACTGCAAGAAACATGGATACAAAAATGTGTCTATGCATTTAAACATAGAAAATAGGAACAGGTGAAGACCATTCAACCCTTCCAGCCTGCTCTGCCATTCAATATATTAATGGCTGATCCTCCAACATGGTACAGTGTTCCTGCTTTAGCCAAATACCCTTTGATCCTTTAGCTCTAAGAATTATACGTATCTCCTTTTTGAAAACATTCAATACTTTGGTCTAAACCACTTTCTGTGGCAGAGAATTTCACATGCTCACTCCTCTCTGAGCGAAAAAAAACAAAGAAATAGCATGGGGAATTACATGACTGACGCTTGTCCAATAATAGATGAAAGATTAGCACAAAAGAAAAGGAGACACTGGAAATTAGAATTAAAAACAGAAAATGCTGAAAACACTCAGCTCAGGCAGGCAGCATCTGCAGACAGAAAGGGAAAAACAGAATTACAGAGGATTAAGAATTAACTGTTAAATTCCAGTGTTAACAAATATTTAAAAATAAAGATAATTTGAATTGCACTGTGAAAAGGTTCAAACTACCAGTTCATCATTTAAATCTTCACAGCACACTGGAGAAACTTAACAAACATACCAGCATTACGAAGAAATTCACGATCGTAACCAGTGATTACTCTGGTTAATGGGTTATAAAAGCCATCACCACAATCATAATGTCCTTCTGGAATTGTTCTAGGTGGATCCAGGTTTGTGAGTTGAGATCGACCTTAGCCAAATGCAGAAATATCAAAAGATTATAACAACATCCACTAAATATGATTAGGATATCAGATGTATGCCAGTCAGTTCAGCATTAATAATTAAATTTAACATTGGTACACTATAAAATATGGGAGCAAAGCTTGAGTGCATTTTAATTATTCCCCAGGCTAAATTAACCCTACAAAACAGTTTTATTGTTTTTTGAATTGACGTTCTGAATGTCCATGAAAATTCTGAGTGTGAAATGGCATGACGCACTGTAAAGATAAAAGCTCTACCATGTAACATATAACACTAGTAATTCCAGTCACACTTCAAGAACTAAACTCTTATATATTTATGATATCCACAAACATACTTATTAGTTACTCTGTTCTTTGTGAAAAATTCAAAGGCTCTGATAACACACCTGCTGGTTTCAATCCATTACATATTTCAGTGTAAAAGCGTCTGTCATAGTGATCACAATATGTCCAATCATCTTCTTCATATTCCAATCCATCTGCAAATATGTAGCTACCCTAAAGGGTAAGTGTAGCCAATCAAGAAGTATCAACTACAGGTTATAAGCATGGCACCACAGACGTCAGAAAGATGGAAGACATGTAAATTTATTTAATGAGCAAAGATGCTATTTTTATGAGTAATAAATATTTTAAAAATTTGTAAGTTAAGTTATGTTTGTCAGTCATAACGATTGGCAAAAGTCTGGTAGTGCTCAAAAGTATTCAAGGCAGACCTGTATTACAGCACCTCTGTCCCAGGAAGCGACATATTTGCTTCCATTTGGAAAGTATAGGGTTCCATTGCCATGAAACATGCCATCTTTCATTCCTCCCTCATATCTTGTTTCTGTTGGCAGCGTATACACCCCATTGCCCTCCATCCTGAGAAAAATAGAAAGAAAAATAGGATGCAGAAAAATGAACTGTTGTATCGTTACAGCAAAAGTTAAACACCCCAGAGATTGGAGATTTGAAAGAAAACTAAATGTGCTGGAGAAACTCAGCAGATCTGGTAGAATCTATGGAGATGGAAACAGAATTATTGTTTTGCATGTAATATGACTTCTTTGGAAGGTTGCATAATTATTGGTTGGCTATCCACTGTTGTAGTGAGAATGAATTAGACAGGATAATAGAGTTTCTTTCTAGTATAGTAAGATTTGTCTTAGACCTTTTAAATTGAATCAATTGACAATAGAAGTGGTAATGAATCAAGTAAACAAAAAAGATTTATCCCATTATCACTCATTTTGGCCGTGCAGTACTAACACTTTTATCATTTACTCGCTCCTGACATCCACCCTATCATAGCTCTTCCCGTTAGTCCACTTAATTATTCCTCCTGTTTCATTTAATTAAAGTATTACTTCTCTAACATTTCATAGTTCTGATGAGAGGACGTTAAGCTGCAATTGTCCTGCCTTGACCTGCTGAATATTTTCAGTACTTTCTTCTTTTTATACTACATTCCTAACATTCACAATACTTTCTTTTTGTACATTTGTGGTCAATTGCCAGGAAATTCTTCGAAGAAAATTGGAAATTGATTCCATAGATAATTGGATGTATTCCTCAGGAAAGAAAGGCCTGTGAGACATTATAGAAAATGTCTCACAAAGAAATTCTCACATTATAGAAATTATAGGATCAACCAAGAACAGTCAGCCACAGTTTCAAATAACTATTTGGTGTTTCCAATATTTGCCACATTCATAAACATAGTAAAGAAAGAAAAAGGGTTGAAAGATACACTAGCACAACATGAGATTTGTTCCTGTCCCTAATTTTATACAGCAGTGAAACTTTGGTGTAGACTTAGTATTCATCAGTAGATGTCCCTGGCACAATTAAGAAATAGTAATTTATTTTTAAGTAAAGCTCATGACATTCTTTATTAAAAATATAAAAACACATTTGTTATTCTTGGTGATTAACAAACTATCAATAAAACTGTAATCTGAAAAATCGCACTTCAAAGCTCCACACATTGCAACTTTGAGAACCTTTAACCGTGGCCAAAAACAAGCATTCTTTCCAGGTTTCCATTACTAGAGGAATTTCAGGCCCCTATTGGCAGAAAATTGGTACTGCATCAATCATTTTTAATTCGTGTGACCTCAACTATTGAAGAGCGCCAGCATTATTAAACACGATATGAGTGGCGATCGAAACAATTAATTTTAAAATGTGAAGAAATATTCATAAAAACATTGTGGATGTGTTCGGGCTTTACAAAACTCTAAGTGACTATAGAAATTGATTTTTGTTCATGGTTTATGATTTCATGTGAACCTAAAATGCTATATGCTTGGGGTGTAATCTTATAGAGATCTGAGCAACATGGGTTATGGTGACATGTATAGAAGAACTGGGCAGCAAGTTGAAGCCCATCTTGATGTTGGTAATATCTTGTATTATCCTTTATGCTTTTCACAAATGGTGAGATTCTCACTAGGCAGCAGGGAGTTGTCAATTGATGGTGATTATTGTTTGGATATGCCTTCGAAAGAGATCAACTTACCAAATTGATATTCAACCTCCCATCTTACCAAATGTATCAAAGAAGCTTGATGTTAGGAAAACCTAACAAGAAAACCAGAATGAGATCCTGGCAGATTCAGCTTGTTGTTTGTTCCAAAAGATCTTGAAGTTGGAAAGGGGACACCAGGGCACACCTCTTGGGCACAGGCCACATGCCCCACATGTCCACGGATATTGGCATCCAACTTTTCCAACCTCTAAGAACCCTCATGGCATATGTCTGGTTCATTCAATCTGACCCGACCTGGATAATCACAGCTTCTCTAACTTGCATTGCCTTGCCTTTTTGTGTTTTGGTCCCTCACCCAGAGTTACCAGGCTGATATTACTGCTGTCTTGCTGTGTCATTCAGCACAGACACAAAGCCAGGAAGCTTGTCGCAGTTATTAGCAGGCCTCAATCAAGTCAAATGGGGCAGCCTTTGTTCAGGGTGGCCTAGCACAGTAAGTTGAGGACAGAAACAGGCCCAGGCCCAGTTTGAGGGAGACAGAGTCTTTAACCTGTCCTCATTAAAAAATATGGAGCTGGATGATAATCTTTTGATTTTTCTGTCCAATTGTGGGCTGTTTCCATTATGGAATGAGGCAGAGGCAGATAATAATGGAGATGAAAATGAGTGGCACTACTATTACTTGGAGATGTCCCAAGTGAGTGAGTAGGCAGTATAGAGGGCATGAAGGGCTAGTGGTGCTAAGGGTTGGGGTTCTTGAGACAGACGGAGTGAGGGAAGATGTGCAGAAATTAGTAAGAGGGGGAGAGCATGAGCATTGATTGGAGGTAGCAGTGATAGAATGAGTGTGAAGTATTCGGAGAGTAGATGGTGAAATTTACACTGGAAGAGTGGAAAAAGACTTTGATCTTCTTCCTAAAGTGCTGGGCATTCCTCCAGTCAGTTGAAACTGATTTAGCAACGTTGGACAAGGCTGGCACAGTCTAGTGTGTGATCCTGAGGGAGGAGGAAATCCCACATCAGCACCACCCTATTCATCAGGACCTCCAGGACCCTGCTCACAAACAATGGTGCTGTATTCCCTATCTGCCATGTCGGGACAAATATCAGGAACCATGCAAGGCAGTTTCAGACTGACTGTGCTTGTCTGAGTGCACTAAGGGTGTTCAAAGATGGCACAGGCACAAGGGATGCCAGTCTTTCAGCAGGTATCTTGTGAGCTGTTCTGGAAACACCACATGGTAAGCTCAGATGATGATTGGTGCCATAATGTATAATGGATAATTAACGAGAAAGTTTGGTAGAATACAGTCAGAGAACTCATTAGATCTCACATTGACATATCCTCCAAAAAACCCAATGCAACTCAACCAAAAAAGGGTGAGTCAGCCTTTGAACTCATTCTTACCCATATACCAAGATGATTTCTGGTTTGTTGTAGTGGGATGAACAACAGTTCAGTTACGCTTTGAAAACAGTGATTTAAGCCAACTCAATTTAATTCTCTTTCTAAAATGTTTATTTTAAAGTATTTTAAGTCTACAGAATATGAAGTCTTCTAAATTTAAGTACAATTAAACTTGGCAGAACATTGATTTTGGGCCAACATTTTAGCAACATTAAGAGCACAGTATGCATTCATTTACAAGCTTAGAAAGTATTAATCTAAAGATTACTGCTGCAGGTACTTGCATATCAACACTTAGTACAAGCATTTGCCATCAAACATTTCACAGCTATGGCAGAGGCATTAAGCAGTTTAGGAAAGGCTTTAAGCCATTTACTTTAAACTAGTGGCTGGAGAAGTGACATCATAGTTACATATAAAATGGAATTTTACAAAGGAGGACCAGCCTTTTGCTTTAGACTGGGGCGGGGACTGTGCAGAGGTCTGACATTCATACAGGAATAGAAACCAGATAAGTATTATCAAATAATAAGTTGCTTGATGAATTTTTACTGAATTGAATTGAATTGATTTGAATTTGCTTTATTACCACATGTACTCAAATGAGTGCAGTGAAAAGTTTACAGTTGCCGCATTACAATGTCATCTTAGGTACAAAAGTAGCCAGGAACAAAAAAAAAATTAGAAAAGTAAAGGATTAAATTCACTTCAGTTCCAACCTTTCAAGAGGTTGCTCTGTGAATAAATCCTATTGGGAGGATTTTTTTTTAACCAGGTATGAGTACTTTAATGAGAATGCTTCTATAGGTAAGGGCATTTAAGTTTTACATTTGTACAATTATAGAAAATCTTGACATAGCAACATTTTGAATAGTTTATTTTGTTCAATTTCCTTTTTTTTGTAAAATATTTATTGGTAGGATTCTGTTGAGTCTTCATTGGTAAGTCTGCTACTTATTGTCATACCGCCATCATTAAGTTAATCAGTGATACAAATTCTTTAGGCATTACTTAAGAAACAGCTGGATGTGACTATCAGAAAAAAAAGCAGTTAAGAATTCAGATTGATGGGATTGTCATGAAATGATAAAACGAGGGAATGAGAAAGTTTACAGCCTTAATTCTGTCCTTAAACATTTAGACTAAAATGTAATGTTGAATTATAAAACACATTTGCTGCACACTAGAAAATAGACAGGCAGGGAGGGTAAGGCAATTAAGAACATTTGCCTTAACATCAGTGAATCTGTGTAAACAGGACACCAAGTGACAATATTCACGGCTGTTCCCTTGTGAAATTAATAACAGGGTTTGATTCTGACCCCGAAACAAAACTCAGTATCAACTAACTTCTCTCCCAAATTATTGTCCTTCACTGTTATTTGTCTAGTTAAGAACATGCAGTTCTTTTGTAAACTTTTTGTATAAAGGAAGCCTGTTTGTGACAGTACAGCAGAGTAGCCTGCGAGGGCTCTTAAACGAAAAGTGATATCCTACTCTCCTGGGTTATTAGAACCTAGCTAGTTCAGCTTATAGGTATCAGTGTTATGTTGTAACAGTGATGCTACTGATAAATAAAGGGGATGACTAAAATTAAACTAAACTGTAAGAGGTTTTTTTTATTCCAGACTACCAAAGAGTATGATCTCCAGGACAAACCAAGAGATGCTTACAGGTTGAGTCCACAAGGAATTCCCTGGGCTGTCTCAAATCTGTACTTTAACACCACCGCCGATGCACAGTAGCAGCATGTGTACCATGTACCAACTGCACTGCAGAATTTCAGAGTCAAAAAGTGTGGCGCTGCAAAAGCACAGCAGGTCAAGCAGCATCTGAGGAGCAGGAGACGCTTATGAAGGACTTATGCCCAAAACATCGATTCTCCTGCTCCTCGGATGCTGTCTAACCTGCTGTGCTTTTCGAGCACCATACTGTTCGACTCTGATCTCCAGCATCTATGGTCCTTACTTTCTCCTAGTCGCTGTAGAGATTCAGTGAGGTTTCTGGGACTAAATCTTCCATCCCAAAACCATTACTATCAAGAAGCACAAAGGCAGCAGATACTTGGGGAAACCACAATCTACAAGTTCCCCTTCAAGTAATTCACCATCCTGACTTGGAAATAAATTGCCAATATATCAGTGTTGCTGACTCAAATTCCTGGAGCTCCCTTTCCAACAGCATTGTGGGTCTACCTAAACCAAATGGAATGCAGTGGTTCAACAGGCAGCTCAACACTACTTTCGCAACTAGAGATGTGCATTATATATAGAATCCCTACAGTATGGAAACAGGCCTATCAGCCCAACATGTCCACACCAACTTTCTGAAGAACATCCCACAGGCTCACCCACCCTATCCTATCACTGTAACCTCCAATTTCCCATGGCTAATCCACCTAACCTGCACATCTTTGGACTGTGGGAAGAAACCGGAGCACACGGAGGAAACCCACACAGATACGGGGGAATGTGCAAACTCCACACAAATTGTCGCCTGAGGCTGGATTTGAACCTGGGTGCCTGGTGCTGTGAGGCAGCAGTACTAACCACTAAGCCACTGTGTCACCCCATTACAAGATGATCTAGCCAGTGATGCACACATCCCAAGAAATAATAAAAAATTACCATCTAAACTAATTAACATAAGCTTAGGGATCAAATAATTGATAAATTATGTTGCTTAATTGAAGTTGGTAAGAGTATATTGGAATATCTGCCATCAGCGTAGAATACCGCTGTCACATTTCTTGAGTAAGGAAATTACAGGGCTGAATTTTATCAAAAATTGATTAGTGTTAATTTCTAGGTGTTTCATCAAAGGTATCGGTGTGTGAATTTCAGTTTTCCTCACGTTATTTTCTACAGCTCACCTCAGTTCAATAGCTATGAAGCACACCTCTATGGTGCCATGCTCACATTATTGTGCACTCTGCAAAAGCAAAATTGTTCAACACAACTGGGAAATCCTCAGCTTTCCAGACAGGGCACCATATTTAAAGTTCACCCGTGTTCGAAGTTAAGCAGTGTAAGCCAGGAGTTGACGTTCACAGTGGATATAGTAGGAGGTGAATGAAAAACAAAACCTTCTGAGGGCACACAGGTGGTGCAGGTGACACGTCAATGCAAATTCAAGTTCACATTAATAAATATGTTGCCATTTTATATCAGCAACCATCTGATCAACTGACTCTAACTGTAGCTAGAAAAATGAAGCTCTTAAGTCTATCCATCCTTGGTGCCACTACTATCTTCGAACCCTGTTTTAAGGGATTGCTACCTTTTCCCTAATATCCAGTGTAGCATAACATCTTTTCACTGTTTAATGTTTGACCATTACATGCTGAAAACCTTCAAATAGTTGAAAACTTTCACTTTTATTCAACAACACCAAAAGTGAAGAAAATAAATAAATAAATAAATAAAGGTTGCATTGCCTCTGGTCTAAATAGGGGCTGCTTGTGTTTTGACAAAAAACAAATTTCCAGTCAATGAATGATTTCTGCATCCAGCTCACATCTTTTGAAATTGGGTGTCAATTAAGTGTTGCGTCTGACATTGCTGTGCTCTGTCCTGCCGAAGGTAATGTACCATTTGCACAATGTTCTCATTTCTCTCCTCGTAAGACTGCTACTGCTGTGCCAACTCTTTAATGTCCATCAATTCCCCTCTTTGTCTGCTCCAGTTGTGCAGAGAACAGCATGCTAGGATTTTGTGGTATCCTATGTCTTGACTATACTGCGGTAATCCAGAACAATCCAAACATGAGAGCCTCATTGGTGAATCTCATCAGTGTTGGCCCTGCTCAAAGAATGGGCTATGCTTAGTTTCAGTCAGGGGTTGCATTTACAAGGATGTTGCCAGGGTTGGAGGATTTGAGCTATAGGGAGAGGATGAACAGGCTTTGGCTGTTTTTCCCAGGAGCATTGGAGGCTGAGGGGTGACGTTATAGAGGTTTATAAAATCATGAGGGGCCTGGATAGGAAAAATAGACAAAGTCTTTTCCCTGGGTGGGGGAGTCCACAACTAGAAGGCATAGGTTTAAGGTCAGAGGGTAAAGATATGAAAGAGACCTAAGGGGCAACTTTTTCACGCAGAAGGTGGTATGTGTATGGAATGAGCTACCAGAGGAAGTGGTGGAGGCTAGTACAATAGCAACATTTAAGAGACATTTGGATGGGTATATGAATAGGAAGGGTTTGGAGGGATATGGGCCGGATGCTGGCAGGTGGGACTAGATTGGATTGGGATATCTGGTCGGCATGGACAAGTTGGACCGAAGGGTCTGTTTCCATGCTATACATCTCTATGACTCTATAACAGGTTCATCAGTCATGGTTTCAGAGAATAGCTGTTGTTTCTGAGTAAATCATCACCTTTTGAAACAAACATGAACATGACAGTTCTTAAGGATATGGAATTTGTGGCAGCTTACAAAATATCTTGCACACATTTCTGAGATGTGGTACCAATGATCACAGATGAATTGTACCTTGATGGAATGGAACCAGTTCTGTTGATGAAATCTGCTGCATAATGATATGGTGTTCTCAATGTGTTGTCTGTACTGTGTGTAGGTCCTTGCAGCTGGGGGAAACAAGCTATGTTGGTAAAGCCTTCTGCCCAGGCTGTAGCACTGACATTGTGGATATAGGTTTGCTCGCTGAACTGGAAGGTTCGTTTTCAGACGTTTCATCACCATACGAGATACCATCATCAATGACCTTCTGGATGAAGCACTGGTGGCATGGCCTGCTTTCTTTTTTCTTTCCCAAGGAAACCTAAACACAAACAGAAAGCAGGCCACGCCACCAGTACTTCATCCGGAGGCTCACTGATTATGTTACCTAGTATGGTGATGAAATGTCTGAAAATGAACCTTCCAGCTCAACGAGCAAACCTACATCCAGATCCTCAACCTGAGCTACAAATCTTCTCAAAGCTTGCTAACTGACATTGTCACAGGTAAATGGGATGAAGTGGTGTGATTTGGCACAAATTGCATTACAAACAGCCCTGATGTATTTAGGGTTTGAAGCTTCTGAGGCCCCAAGTGGATCCTGGAAAGCAGTTGTTTTAAAAGCCAACATTGAAGTTTAGCACAGCTGTCACTTTAAGGCAACTGGGATAGGATGGCCACGTCCCACTTCAGGTGACAGGTCTTGTTCCAGTTGTTGGTATACTTCTGTGACATCCTCAGTCCTCAATGGCAATGTGTCTCAATCATCTGGAGAAAATAGCACTGATGATGAAAGACCCTGGGCCTCCTGTCCTTTTCCACTTTCTGAAGGCACCTTTAGCAACAACCTCTTCATGTGGAAGCTATTTGACAGTGAATGGAAGTTGCGGCTGGTCTTGGGCTTATTGATACAACTGTTCCCCTTCCATTTCTCTGTGCCATCACAGCACCATGGTCACAGATACTATAACTCCAGTTGTGGCTGGATCCATCAATCACACTTCCTATAAACTTATGTGAGGAATATCAGAAACAGAACAGATTCTTAGTAAAGTGAGCAGTCAGCACTCTCAACAGATGGCAGTTTAGCATATTTCTTCGTATAGAGGGTCATGGAAAACTCTGATAAAGAGGACCATGAAATATCCCTACATTTGACACAGGGACCTTATTCCTATGAATGCAGCATTAGCTGTACCATACAAAAAAGTAGGCGATTGTAAGTGCTGTATGATTACTGAAACCTGGCTCCCCCGTGCAACCCACTCATTAGCTACATATAAGAGCATCTTGGTGAATACTTGTAGTATACGGTGAGAGGAAATCAGCTCTGTGCTCACATATAACCTCGGATTATCTTAGCAAACTATAACCTATTTAAGGTCACCAGTGCTGACTGCTACTTCACAAAGATGACTATGATCAATATTCAATGACCAATGACATGATCAAGATTGCATGTGACCAGAATTTGTACCTAACTGTGTTAAATATTGCATGCATTTCACATGCAGGGTATTATGATTACAGATGTCTTCAACCTGTACTGTGGAAGTGTTGGTTAATGAAATTGTCCCTTGAAAGGCCTCACATCACTCACAAGAAGAGCCCATGTACTTAGATAGAAATAAACTACTTACTCTGCCCACTCATGGTGTAGTTGCAGAGATTTCCATGGAAGGCATGGTCGTGATGACAGACTGAGTCACAGACTCCACCTGGTAATCAAGGGGCTCCCCTGAATCGACATGTTTCTTTCTTCCTTTCACTCCCTGTATCAGTACTGACATGTCACCTATTCCCACCCATTTCTTTCATTAGCCACTGCATTGCCAACATTACCCCTGAATCCCGGCCATACAACTTTGTCATGTCAACCATTGTGCTGCACTGTATGCCTACCAAAGCCAGGCTGGCTGTTTGTAACTGTTGCTGATCCCCCCTCAGTATCTTGGTCCTCCAGTGCACAATTGTCTCCCACCCTTATACGTTGGGTTTTCTCCTTCACAACTGCTGTCACCTCAGTATCCCAGCAAGCTGCCTCCAATCCCAACAACTGACTTGCCTAACTTCTGAATCACAGTAGTGCCCCCTTGCCTTTCATTGAGCTGATCTCCAGGTCTGATTGACTTGGACAGGCAGCCATAATGAATGTTCAAACCCCTGACTGATCTCTGTGCAGCTCCACAACTGATGTACCATGAATAGCTGCAAAGGTTGCACTGGGTCTGCAGAATTGTTGTGGCCCCACTCCATGGACTGCAGTGATATGGAATCCCAACATGGACTGAGATCAGATGTTGCCTTTGATTGACTGTAATGAGGCTCCTTGACAGTCTGCCGTGACTTGACCCAAGACTAGGTTAGATTTGGAAACATGGTTATTTGGTTGAGGCACATTCAGTGTGTTTTTCATGTTAGCTGCTGGATGTGCTGTAGGTATAACATTGATGAAGTATGGTGTCATATATCCCCTTGATTAATTAAGGTTGACAACCATAACAACGTAAAAAACCTTGTGTTTGCACTGAAAGTCAAGGTAATTCAGAAGTACTGTGAGTCTTTCAATTCTGAACCTGAGTGTACAGTGCAAAAAGGCAAGGCAAAGATGTTGTGAGCATCCAAAGTAAGGAGTCCTGAGGTCCGCTTGAGATGGATGCTTATCCTAGCATCCAAAGTGTCCTGACAACACCTTAAAATGAAAGTTGCCAACGTGCTCCAAAATGCAACACTGATTTGGAGAACTGTATTCTAAGTGAGTCGAAATATCCATGATGATGTGGTTGGCTGGTGCATGTTGATGCCACCTCCGTGAACAGAATGTGCAGATAGTCTCAGCCTATGGAATACACCCAGATATCCAAGATGGAGCCACAGAAGATCAAGGGACAAGCTGGAAGCACCAGCTGCGTGCACTGATTTTCATGTCAGCATTACCATTTCCTAGTTTCTATGCAGAGCATGGAAGAATAGGAAAATGTATTTCAATGAGTTGAGATTAGCTAATAATGAGATATAAATGCATACAAATATGCCTCTTGCTGCTGCGAGATTCTTGACTCATCTTTCATAACCTGGTTGCAGAATGGGACTTTTATTTCTCAATTGAGAAACTAATTTTTCCAAATTTGCCCTATTTCCAAACTCACTCACCATGCCCACATCCTTTAGGAATGGGAAAATTCATCCTGTATGAACAGATATAAGGCAATCAGCCCAATAAGCTCATCCCACCATTCTGGATCATAGCTACTTTTCCACACGGTTTCCAAATCCCTTGATGTCATCAGTGTCAAGAACTTTATTGATTTCTGTCTTGAACCTGCTCAATGATTGAGCTTCCACAGTTGTCTGGACTAAAGAATTACATAGTGCCACCACGCTCAATCTTAAATAGCCTGCCCCTCCGATCGTGAGATTATGTCCCATGGTTCTACAATCATCAATCGGCGACACATCCTGTTTCTATTCACCTTGTAGTGCCCTGTAAGAATTTTGTAAGTTTCAATGACATCACCTCTCATTTTTTCAAAACTCTAGTGAATACAGACTCGTTAAGCATCGTTACTTCATTTGCAATGAATGCTGACATGCCATGCACCATCTTAATTGCTTGTTGTACCTGAATGCCAACTTTTGTGATTGATAGACAGGTCCCTTTAGACAACCACTTTCTCAATCCCTTGCCATTTAAGAAATATTCTGCTTTCTATTTTTTTCACTAACATGAATAACTTCACAATTATTTACATTAATTTCATCTTCTAGCCCAGTTACTGAGCTTGTCCAAATTATTTTTAAACCTCTTGCACCCTCCTCATGACTTGCGTTCCCACTCAGTTTGGCAACATCAGCAAATTTGGCAATATTACAATAGGTCTCACACCTATGAATGATTTATGTAGACTATGAACACTAGTGGAGTTAGTACTGATTCTAATAGTACCCCAATAGTAACAGGGTGACAACCTGAGAACTATCCACTCATTCCTGCTCTCTGGCTTTTGTCTATTAACCAATTCTCAATTTGTACTATTATATTCTCTCAACTTTATCTTTATTTACTAACTTCCTGTGTGGGACCTTATCAAAGCCTTCTGAAAATACACCACATCCACTGGTTTGCTGGTTATGTTCTGGTTATATAGAATGTAAAGTATATCAAGAACCTATTTGATTATGAAATTGAATAGAAAAACTGAAAACAAGGATGGAAAGAAAAACATTCATTTATATAACACCTTTCATGATTTTGGGATGTCCCAAAATGCAACACAACTGATGAACTACTTCTTAAAAATCACAGTAATTATTGTACAACAGGAAATGCAGCAGCCAAGTTAAACATAATAAGTTCCCAAGCAATATAGTGAAAGCCAAAAAACAATTTCAGTGTTATTGATTGAGGGATCAATACTGATTAAACATAACAAATTGCTCTTTGAATAAATAGTGTCATGGGATATTGGAGTCTTGGTTTAACGTCTTGGTTAAAAACATTGTGACACTGACACAATCCCTGTACTGCACTGGAGGGTCAGCTGAGCATTTTTTGTGTTCAAGTCACTGCAGAGAAAGTATGGACCTTCTGATAACCTTCTGACTCAACAGGTGAGACTGCTTTCTCACTGAACACCAGAAAATGAAATCAGGCAAGCCACTTGGCATCTGACTGGAGGGGAAAGACAACAGATGAAGGTTTTCATTTTCCAGCTGAAGTGTTAATCTGGTTTCAGAACTTCTGAAGAATACATACTTGAAAGGATTCAGAAAACGTTTTCAAGAATGGTGCCAGGGTTATAACATAGAACATTACAGCACAGTACAGGCCGATCGGCCCTAAATGTTGCACCGACCTGTGAAACCAATCTGAAGCCCATCTAACCTACACTATTCCATTATCATCCATATGTTTATTCAATGACGATTTAAATGCCGTTAAAGTTGACGAGTCTACTAGTGTTACTACTCTCTGAGTAAAGAAACAACCTCTGACATCTGTCCTATATCTATCACCCCTCAATTTAAGGCTATGTCCCCTCCTGTTAGCCATCACCATCTCACTGTCCACCCTGTCTAATCCTCTGATCATCTTGTATGTCTCTATTAAGACATCCCTAACCTTCTTCTCTCTAATAAAAACAGCTTCAAATCCCTCAGCCTTCCCTCATAAGGCCTCCCTCCATACCTGGCAACATCCTAGTAAATCTTCTTTGCACCCTTTCCAAAGCTTCCACATCCTTCCTATAATGCAGAGCCCAGAACTGTATGCAAAACTCCAAGTGCAGCTGCACCAGAGTTTTGTATAGCTGCAATATGACCTCATGCATCCAAACTCAATCCCTCTGCCAATAAAAGCTAACACACCGTATGCCTTCTTAACAACCCTATCAACCTGAGTGGCAACTTTCAGGGATCTATGCACATGGACACTGAGATCTCCCTGCTCATCTACACTACCAAGAACCTTAGCATTAGCCCAGTACTCTGTATTCCTGTTACTCCTTCCAAAGTGAATCACCTCACACTTTTCCACATTAAACTCCATTTGCCACCTCTCAGCCCAACTCTGCAGCTTATCCATGTCCCTCTGTAACCAGCAACATCCTTCTGCACTATCCACAACTCCACCAACTTTAGTGACATCCACAAAGTTACTAACCCATCCTTCTACACCCTTATCCAGATCATTTATATAAATGGCAGTGGCCCCAAAACAGATCCTTGCGGTACATTACTCATAACTGAACTCAAGGATTAACATTTCCCGTCAACCACCACCCTCTGTCTTCTTTCAGCTAGCCAATTTCTGACCAAAACTGCTAAATCACCGTCAATCCCATTCCTCTGTATTTTCTGCAATAGCCTACTTTAGGAAACCTTATCAAATGTTTTACTGAAATCCATATATACCACTTCAACCGTTTTACCCTCATCCACCTGTTTGGTCACCTTCTCAAAAAACTCAATAAGGATTGTGAGGCACGACCTACCCTTCACAAAACAGTGTTGACTATCCCTAATCAGATTATTCCTTTCTAGATGATTATAAATCTTCTCTCTTATAATCCTTTCCAACAATTTACCCACAACTGAAGTAAGGCTCACTGGTCTATAATTTCCAGGGTTGTCTCTACTCCCCTACTTGAACAAGAGGACAACATTTGCTATCCTCCAGTCTTTTAGCACTATTCCTGTAGACAATGACAACATAAAGATCAGAACCAAAGGCTCTGCAATCTCCTCCGTAGCTTCCCAGAGAATACTAGGATAAATCCCATCTGGCCCTGGGGACTCATCGATTTTCACACTTTCCAAAATTGCTAACACCTCCTCGTGAACCTCAATCCCATCTTGTCTAATAACCTGTATCTCAGTATTCTTCTCAACAACATTGATTTTTTCCTGTGTGAATACTAACAAAAAATATTCATTCAGCGCCTCTCCTATCTCTTTGGATTCCACGCACAACTTCCCACTAATGTCCTTGACTAACCCTAATCTTACTCGTCATTCTTTTATTCCTGACAAACCTATAGAAAGTTACGGTTTTCCTTGATTTTACCTGCCACAGACATCTCATGTACCCTCCTGGCTCTTCTTAGGTCACTCTTTAGTTCTTTCCTGGCTAATTTCTATCTCTCAAACGCCCTAGATGAACCTTCATGCCTCATCTTAACATAAGCCTCCTTCTTCCTCTTGACAAGAGATTCAACTTCTTTACTAAACCACGGTTCCCTCGATCGACCACTTCCTCCCTGTCTGACATATACAGGCTTATCAAAGACTTGCAGTACCTATTCCTTGAACATGCTCCACATTTCAGTTGTGCCCATCCCCTGCAGTTTCCTTCCCCATCCTATGCACCCTAAATCTTGCCTAATCACATCATAATTGCCTTTCCCGCACTGTGGCTCAGTGGATAGCACTGCTGCCTCACATCACCAGGGACCCGGGTTCGATTCCAGCCTCAGACGATTGTCTGTGTGGAGTTTGCACATTCTCCCTGTGTTTGCATGGGTTTCCTCTGAGTGCTCTGGTTTCCTCCCACAGTCCAAAGACGTGATGCTAAATTACCCATAGTGTTAGGTGCATTAATCAGAGGGAAAAGGAACTGGGTGGGTTAATCTTCTGAGGGTCAGCATGGACTTGTGGGCCAAATGGCCTGTTTTCACACTGTAGAGAATCCAATCTAATTTATAACTCTTGCCCTGCAGTATAGTAAACGTAACCGAATTGTGGTCACTATCACCAAAGTGCTCACCTATCTCCAAATCTACCACCTGGCCGGGTTCATTACTCAGTATCAAATCCAATGTGATAGTCCTCTTGTTGGCTTATCTACATACTGTGTCAGGAAACCCTCCTGATACATTAGACAAAAACTGACCCATCTAAAGTACTTGAATTATGGCGTTTCCAGTCACGATTTGGAAAGTTAAAGTCCCCCACAACAACTATCATGTTACTTTCACTCCTATCCAGAATCATCTTTGCAATCTTTTCCTCTACATCTCTGGAACTTTTCGTATGCCTATAGCAAACTCCCAACAGGGTGATCTCTCATTTCCTGTTTCTAACCTCAGCCCATACTACCTGAGAAGAAGAGTCCTCATCAAATGCCCTTTCTGATGCTGTAATACTGTCCTTTGCTGTAATAATGCCACACCTCTTTTTTTGCCACCTTCCCTGATCTTACTGAAACTCCTAAACCCCTGAACCTGTCCCTGCTCTATCCATTTCTCCGAAATGACGACATCGGAGTCTCAGGTACCAACCCATGCTACAAGTTCACCCACGTTATTCCAGATGCTCCTGGTGTTGAACTTCAAACCACCTTCCAGCCTGCCAGCACAATTACTGCGACCTTGAAATCTTATTCATGACCTCATTACTCTCAACCTCCTGTACGCTGGAGCTACAATTCAGGTTTCCATCCCCTTGGTTGGAGGGTTTGACTTACAGAAAGAGACTGAATAGGCTAGGGCTATTTTCCCTGGCACATCAGAGGCTGAGGAGTGACCTTATAAACCATGAGGGGTATGGATAGGGTGAATAGCCAAGGTCTTTTCCCCAGGGTAGGGGAGTCAAAACTAGATGGCAAAGGCTTAAGGTAAGAGGGAAAAGGTTTAAAAGCGATATAAGGAACAACATTCTCATGCAGAGGGTGGTGTGTATACTGAATGAGTTGTTACAGGAAGTGATGGAGACTAGAACAATTAGATTCAAAACACATCCGGATGGGTAACATGAATATGAAGGGTTGAGACAGATATGGGCCAAATGCTGACAAATGGGAGTAGATTAATTTAGGGATATCTGATTGGCATGGATGAGTTGGACTGAAAGGTCTGTTTCTGTGCTGCACATTTCTATGACTCAATCGCATACTGGACTCGAAACATTAACTCTGTTTCACTCTCTGAAGATGCTGCCAGACCTGCTGAGTTTCTCCAGCACTTCATCTGTTCAATATAAAGAACTACGGACTCTGGAAACCTGAAGCAAAAATACAGAGTGACTGGAGAAATTCAGTAGTCCTGGCAGCGTTTGTGGAGAAAGACACAGAGTTAAAGTTTCGGAGTCCAGTGACCTCTGTTTTCTCTCCACAGGTTGTGAAAAAGGACTTTCGAAACTTTAAGTCGGTTTTCTCTCCATGGATGCTGCCAGACTTGCTCAATTTCTCCAGCAATTTCTCTCCCTCTGTTTATTTCGGGTGTAGTCGGTCTGCGGTGAAATTTGTGCTGAAGAAAGAGGCCGTGGACTGCATCCCAGGGGAACCCAGAGCAAAGCCCTTCTCCTAAGTCGTGTCCTTGGTCATCGAGAAGCTGGCATTTCAGTCCGCTCCCCCCCCATACCTGCCATTGTGATAGTCCCCGATGTAACTGCTGCCTGTGTACTCCATGGCTTCAGGGTACAACGCAATCACCATGGCAACGCCCTTTGACCCGACTATCCCCCCCAATTAAAAAATCAAAATGAGAAATCAATCCCTAATAAATTAGTTACACATCTCAGAACAATTAATATTTTAACATGCGCACAAATAAATACGGTGAAAGCTAAAAGTGGAAGTTTAAACACATTTGACATTTAAAAGTCAGCCTGGTTTTGATTTAACCAAACCCGCTAGCCACCATTGATTGACAGTCTGATTATCCAATTAGCTACAAGATTATGGCCACGCCTGTCACCATCGTCCGATCAAACGGTTAGTGGGCGGGGTCTAATGCAGCAATCACGTTTGGTTGTGTAAGTGTAGCGCATGCGTGATGCCGTGACCTTCTGCCGGCGGTTTGGGCCTGGGGCGCCGCTGCGTCCTGTTCCTAGTCCCCGTTGTATGCGCTAGGCAGGTCGGGCAGTGGGGAAATGGCCACGATAGAGCTGCCGTCGCTGCAGGAGCTCAATGTGCAAGAAGTGAACGTGTCGTCGGCGGTGCTGAAGGCGGCCGCTCACCATTACGGCTCGCAGTGCGACAAGTCCAATAAGGAGTTCATGCTGTGCCGCTGGGAGGAGAAGGACCCGCGGAAATGTCTGCAGGAAGGTCGGAAGGTCAACGAGTGCGCGCTGGATTTCTTCAGGTACTCTAGCCCCACCGAGCCGGGAACTGAGCGGCTCCCACTGCTTTCGATCAACGCCTACATCTACATTGTGGTGAAGGCCGTAAGCAGCCTCGGGCTGGATTTCTCGCCGCCTTCACTGTCCTTCAAAGTGGCAATTCAAGTACAGGACTGTTGGGTCTCTCGGAGACAAATTGTCTGACCATTACTGAAATTTTTGGATGTTGTCACTCGAACGTTGCGAGGAAATATTAGGAAAAGATACAAAGGATTTGGGACCTTTGTGCCAACGGATCAAGTTCCAACACATTGATAGTTTGGACACACGCTTTTCTTTAGACTCGGTCACTCTACAGCTTAACGGCGTGTAGTCAGAGATGACCATCAGTCAATAATGGAGGGAGCAATCAGGAAAGCACAAGAGTCAATCTCACTCTAATTGGAAAATAGTAAGAGTGATAGTTCTTTGAGGCATGCAGTCAGACCCCAGCTGCGTAAAAGGAGGAGCTGACAGAGCAAGAGCTTTATGGTAGGAGACTCAATAGCGAGGTCCACAGACAGGTCTCTCTGTGATTGTAGTCGTGACTCCAGGGTGGTGTTCATTGGAGCCAAATTCAAAGATGTTGCTAACAGCTGTAGGGTAATCTAATGTGGTAGAGTGACAGAAATGGTTGGAAAAAGCTAGCAGTCTGGCTGCATCTGGAGAGAACTCAGAGTTAATCTTTTAGGTCCTTCTTCAGAATTCTGTTTCAACTAATTTGGTGAATGGGATACAGAATAGAGGTAGGACAATGAATGATGCACAGAAAAATGTCAAAAACTCAAGTCAACCAGGCAAAGTGAGTGTATATAATCAAGTTGGGACACAAGTGAACTTGGCAGAATTGGATGGTATTTACTTTCATGCAAAGAGTCTTGTAAGTAAATTGAGGGTGCTGATTGACATGGTCAAGATGACATTGCTTTCACAAAGATATGACTGAGGGATGGGCAGGAATAGCAGCTCATTGTTCCAGATATAGCATCTTCAGGTGATATGGAAAGGAAAGAGAAGGTGTCACAATATTGATGAGGGAATCAATTACTGCAATAAGGAGGGATGCTACCTCGGGCTTCTCAATTGAGGCCATACGGGTAGAACTTAAATAAGAGGAGCGGTCCCAAAGTTGCAACAGTTCCATCCATCCCCAAAACAATCTGGAAGAGAGAGGAGAGTAGATATGCAGGCAAATTTCAGAAGTTTAAAAAAAGTGATATCACCTTTCCGGATATTAGTTGGGATATGCAAAGTGTGAAGGGTTTAGAGGAGGTGGAATTCTTGGTGTGTTCAGGGGGATGTTTAAAAGCCAGCACGTAGGAAGTTGTACAAGGATCAAGCTGTGCTGGATCTGATTTTGGTAAACAAAGCCAAGCAAGTGGTAGAAGTGTCAGTGCTGAAAATGTGTTGCTGGAAAAGCGCAGCAGGTCAGGCAGCATCCAAGGAGCAGGAGAATCGACGTTTCCCGCATGAGCCCTCCTTCAGGAGCTGGGCTCCTGAAGAAGCCCTGAAGAAGGGCTCATGCCCAAAACGTCGATTCTTCTGCTCCTTGGATGCTGCCTGACCTGCGCTTTTCCAGCAACACATTTTTAAGCTCTGATCCCCAGCATCTGCAGTCCTCACTTTCTCCTAGTAGGAAAGAATGGGTAGACAGTGCTGAAAGCAACCCATGTCATGACAGGGCCATGTGTGGGGGTGGTAACAAACATGGAAAGATGGTCTCAGGTTCCAAAGTTATTGAACTAAATGTTGAGTCTTTGAGGCTGCGTGGTTCCCAAACTGAAAATGAGATGCTGTTCTTCAAGTTTTTACTGATGCTTGCTGGAACACTACAGGTTAGCAACAGAAATGTTGGCATGGGAACACACTGGTGTGTTCAAGTGGCAGGCAACTCGAAGCTCGGTGTCATTTTTACAGGCTGAATGTAGGGTTCTGCAAGCTGGTCACCCAGTCTGTGTATAGGAGATCACAATGTGAACAGTGCATTCAGTAGGCTAGATTGAATGAAGTGTTGCTAAATCACTCCACCTGGAGGGATGGTGAGGAGGGAGGAGATATAATGGGCAAGTGTTGCACATTTTGCAATTGCAATAGAAGCTGCCATGGGGGTGTGGGGAAGTCTTGATTCTGGTGGACGAGGGGTCCAAGGTTTCCTGGTGGGAATGATCATAGTAGAATGCTGGCAAAGGGAATGGGCATCTTGTGGCATCCCTCTCTAACTAATGGAAATGACAGCTTATGATCCTCAATGAGGTTGCTTCCTGGCAACTTTGCAGTTGTTACAATGTCAACAGAGCCCCTCAGGAGAACAGCATTGGCTACAACCGTGGCATTTTTATATTTTTGGCATCTGTCCAGTCATCTGTTCTCTAAGTGAGGATAGCACTCTTGTGCTGCGAATCTGCATTAAACAGCATGGATTTCAGGGACTAATTTCAGGGACAGCCCATAGAACTAGAAGACAGGAACTTTTGTTTGATCAGCCAGACTGAATTTAAATCGGATCCCAAATGTGAAAGACTAACTACTCAGTTGAGTTCTCTATAGAGAAAATTGTTGCTTTTCCTGAAGCTTATGCTTTCTTCATTTTTGTTACCATAGTTGGAGTCTAGGTTTTAATCATGATAGAATGAGTTATGTTCAGTTTAAATCTTTTAATTTTTTAAAAAATTAAACTAGTTTATTACATCCAGCATGATTATGCACAGCATTGAGCTATGTCTAACGTGATATTAAGTTCTTTTTTATTGATTGGCTGGTTCTGCACTAGATAGTGACTGACTAACTACCAATATGTGTTAATGTATGTAACTTTCTGACTATGCAATTGTGCTATGCTGTGAGTCTGACTGACAATCCTAAATCAGTAATGTGTTATATGAATTTCTGTGCTGGTATGATACTAGTTTGGACAATATTTGCTCATTAATCCTGAGTGAGCAAAGCGTTACATTGGTTCAGGCATTGCCTTTATGCTGCAAAATTGATTTTCATTGAGTACCAATGTGCCTGGCTTAAAATTTAGACAAAATAGAACTAGTAGTCATCATGTAACTCATACATTCTGTAAGGCAATGTTTGTACTATTCAAAACCACTTGCCAATGAATTAACACTGTCTTCATTCATAACAGCATAAATATTGTTTTCCCTCTTTTTATGCAGTACTCATTCTGTAGTGGTATTTGTTTAATTTTGTTGCCATTCTGGGAAAAAAAAGTTCTCAACCTATTTACATCCAGAGCAGGTAGGACTTGAACTTGGATCTTCTGGTTCAGTGGTGCACAACAAGAGGTCTCTTTTTTGTTACCTTTTCGTGCCTTATTTATTTCAAATTATAGTTGATTACAACGCTATGTAAAAATATACGGCGCACAGGGCAGCAAGTGAAGATAGTCTTGTAGCATGCCATGCAATTAAGTGTCAAACTTTATAGGGCACATGACAATTGTTTGGATCATTATGATAAATTTTGCATTTGATCAACTTCATTTTTTTTCTACCAATTCCAACGTGTTTACTGTCATTTTTCTACATTTGAAGGATTTTGTAGGAACCCAATTGATGCTTGGAAATATTTTTATCCTAGGAAGATAAAAACTCACTGCAGTGAGCCCTTCACAGAGTACTGGACATGCCTTGATTATAGCAATCTGCAGGAGTTCCGTCGATGCCGCAAACAACAAGATGCTTTTGATAACTGTGTGCTAGACAAACTAGGTTGGGTTCGACCAGACCTAGGAGAACTCTCAAAGGTAAAGCAAATTATTTAACACTTACCAAATGCTAAGAATTTAATACAGTTAAAATATTTTATTTTTAAAGTCCATGGACTTGTGTTTTTAAGTGTATTTGACATCAGAATGTCTCAAGAGCTTTACAGTCAGTAAGATTGCCATTGAAGTGTTAGATAGGCAAAGGTCTCACAACCAGTTCATCTCTTGAAGCTGTTTTTGAGATGCAAATGTTGGCTTGATAAAGGAGCAGCCTCACTCTTGTTCAAAGTGTTATGGGCTTTTTAACTGTACCCATGTAGGCACTTGTTTAATCTCTTGTGAAAGATAGCACCTTTGCCAATGTATTATGGAAATGAAGTGCTGTCCTTGTCAGTATACGTTAGAAACTAATGTTGCTACTGATCCAAATTGACACTTAAGATTTTTTTTACTCAGGATCATAGCGAAATATTCCATTTCACTAATTGATCTCCTATGGTTGTGCATCATCCCTTTCACCGTATAGCATTGTGCCTCGGATAATCTCCTGATATGAACTGATTCTGTTACTTTTATTTCTTAAACACTCAGGGCAAATGAATCCTATGCCTCTATTAAGCATACTCTCCCAGTTGAGTGTTCCTATTGTTTTGAATACCTTTAATATCTACATGCCTCTTAGTTTGACAGACTATCCCCCACATTTATTCTTGATGAGAATGCATTTCCTGTTTTTTATTTATTTTTCAGCAGTTTATAGGTACAGTAAATGTTAAATGAGGTTGTCTATATCCCGGTGCTACGAGCTAGTGAGGACAGGAATAGGAGGATAGAGCAGATGTATGCATGGCTGAGGAGCTGGTGTATGGGAGAAGGATTGACAGTTTGGGATCATTGGAATCTCTTTTTTGGGTTAGAAGTGACCTGTACAAGAAGGACGGATTGCACCTAAATTGGAAGGGGACTAATATACTGGCAGGGAGATTTGCTAGAGCTGCTTGGAATGATTCAAATTAGTAAGGTGGAGAGTTGGGACCCAATGAGATAGTGAGGAAAGAGATCAATCTGAGACTGGTACAGTTGATAACAGACACGAGTCAAACAGTCAGGGCAGGCAGGGACAAAACAGAGAGCAAAGTAGGACTGATAAATTAAACTGCAATTATTTCAATGCAAGGGGCCTAACAGGGAAGGTAGATGAACTCAGGGTTTATGGTTAGGAACATGGGACTGGGATATCATAGCAATTACAGAAACGTAACTCAGGAATGGACAGGACTGGCAGCTAAATGTTCCAGGATAAATATGCGACAGGAAGGGCAGAAAGGAATGCAAGAGAGGATGGAGAGTGGCCTTTTTGATGAGGGATAGCATTACAGCTGTACTGAGGGACCATAGTCCCGGAAATACATCCAGGGAAGTTATTTGGGTGGAACTGAGAAATAAGAAAGGGATGATCACCTTATTGGGATTGTATTATAGACCCCCTAATAGTCAGAAGGAAATTGAGAAACAAACTTGTAAGGAGAGCTCAGTTATCTGTAAGAATAATAGGGTGGTTATAGTAGGGAATTTTAACTTTCCAAACATAACTGGGACTGCCATAGTTTTAAGGGTTTATATGGAGAGGTATTTGTTAAGCGTGTACAAGAACATTTTCTGATTCAGTATGTGGATGTACCTACTAGAGAAGGTGCAAGACCTACTCTTAGGGAAATAAGCCAGGGCAGGTGACTGAGGTGTCAGTGGGGAGCACTTTGGGGTCAGCAACCATAATTCTATTCATTTTAAAATAATGATGGAAAAGGATAGACTAGATCTACAAGTTGAAGTTCTAAATTGGAGAAAGTCCAATTTTGATGGTATTAGGCAAGAGCTTTCAAAGGCTGACCGGGGCAAATGTTCGCAAGTAATAGGACGGCTGGAAAATGGGGGGAAACCTTCAAAAATGAGATAACGAGTCCAGAGACAGTATTTTCCTGTTAGGATGGAAGGAAAGGCTGGTAGGTATAAGGAATGCTGGATGACTAAAGAAATTGAGGATTTGGTTAAGAAAAAAGGATGCATATGTCAGATATAGACAAGATAGATCAAATGAATCCTTAGAGTATAAAGGCAGTAGGAGTATACTGAAGAGGGAAATCAGGAGGGCATAAAGGAGACATGAGATTGATTTGGCAAATAGAATTAAGGAGAATCCAAAGGGTTTTCACAAATACATTAAGGACAAAAGGCTAACTAAGGAGAGAATAGGGCCCATCAAAGATCAGCAAGTTTTTTTGTGAAGCCGCAGGAGATGGGGGAGATACTAAATGAATATTTTGCATCAGTATTTACTGTGGAAAAGGACATGGAAGGTGTAGAATGTAGGGAAATAGAAGGTGGCATCTTGAAAAATGTCCATGTTACAGAGGAGGAAGTGCTGGATGTCTCAACGCATAAAAGTGGATAAATCCCCAGGACCCTAGAACTCTGTGGGAAGCTAGAGAAGTGATTGCTGAGCTTCTTACTTACTTCTATCATCGATCGATAATCACAGGTGAGGTGCCAGGAGATTGGATGCTGGCTAACGTGTTGTCAGTGTTTAAGAAGGGTGGTAAGGACAAGCCAGGGAACTATAGACCAGTGAGCTTGATGTTGGTGGCGTGCAGTTTGTTGGAGGGAATGCTGAGGGCAGGCTGTATCTGTATTTAGAAAGGCCTGAACTGATTAGGGATAGTCAACATGGCTTTGTGCGTAGGAAATCCTATCTCACAAAATTGATTGAGTTTTTTGAAGAAGTTACAAAGAGGATTGATGAGGGCAGAGCGGTAGATGTGATCTATATGGACTTCAGTAAGACGTTCGACAAGTTTCCTCATGGGAGACTGGTTAGCAAGGTTAGATCTCATGGAATACAGGGAGAACTAGCCATTTGAATACAGAACTGGCTCCAAGGTAGAAGAGAGGGTAGTGTTGGAGGGTTGTTTTTCAGACTGAAGACCTCTGACCAGTGGAGTGCCACAAGGATCGGTGCTGGGTCAACTACTTTTTGTCATTTATATAAATGATTTGGATGTGAGCATAATAGATATAGTTAGTAAGTTTGCAGATGACACCAAAATTGGAGGTGTAGTGGACAGTGAAGAAGGTTACCTCAGATTACAATGGGATCTTGATCAAATGGGTCAATGGGTTGAGAAGAGGCAGATGGAGTTTAATTCCGATAAATGTGAGGTGCTGCATTTTGGGAAAGCAAATCTTAACAGGACTTATACACCTTAATGGTAAGGTCCTCTGGAGTCTTGCTGAACAAAGAAACCTTGGAGTGCAGGCTCATAGCTCCTTGAAAGTGGAGTCGCAGATAGATAGGATAGTGAAGAAGGCTTTTGACATGCTTTCCTTTATTGGTCAGAGTATTGAGTACAGGAGTTGGGAGGTCATGTTGTGGCTGTGCAGGACATTGGTTAGGCCACTGTTGGAATAATGTGTGCAATTCTGTTCTCCTTCCTATCGGAAAGATGTTGTGAAACTTGAAAGGGTTCAGAAAAGATTTACAAAGATGTTGCCAGGGTTGGAGGATTTGAGCTATAGGGAGAGGCTAAACAGGTTGGGGCTGTTTTCCCTGGAGTGTCGGAGGCTTACAAAATCATGAGGAGCATGGATAGGATAAATATACAAAGTATTTTCGCTGGAGTGGGTGAGTCCAGAACTAGGGGGCATAGGTTGAACCGAAGGGTCTGTTTCCATGCTGTACATCTCTATGACTCTATATACACTTAATGTCCTCTTCCTTGCACTTTTCAATATTTGTGTAGATTTCTTGTACTAAATTCCTCATGAATATTCATAAAAGAACTGCAATGCTTAAGCATTGGTTTAAACAGGCACATTTTAATTTTTTCTAATGGTCGTCAGGACATAGGCAAGGATGCCAATGTAAAGGGAACAGCATTTTATATTTTAAGAAAAGTGCTCATTAGCTGATAAGTGAACTATGATTTGTTGAGGTATTGTTATGGTGAACGCCCTAGTTAGATGAAGACGACATTCTGCCCGTCACACAAGTGAATGATGTGGTATATGATTTTCATTGTTAATGTGATCTGAGGTGTAAAGCCCATATGTCCCAAGGATGAGCAATTGAATCTAGCAACATGTCCCTTTGGCTGTTTGCAACAAGCAAGCATAGCAAACTTTGTTTAACCAGCATCTTATGAACCAGTACTCTTAAACCAGTGAAAATTATAAGACCATAAGACATAGGAGTGGAAGTAAGGCCATTCGGCCCATCGAGTCCACTCCGCCATTCAATCATGGCTGATGCGCATTTCAGCTCCACTTACCAGCATTCTCCCCGTAGCCCTTAATTCCTCGAGACAACAAGAATCTATCAATCTCGGCCTTGAAGACATTTAGCGTCCCGGCTTCCACTGCACTCCGAGGCAATGAATTCCACATGCCCACCAGTCTCTGGCTGAAGAAATGTCTCCGCATTTCTGTTCTGAAATGACCCCCTCTAATTCTAAGGCTGTGTCCACGGGTCCTAGTCGTCTCGTTTAACTGAAACAATTTCCTGAAACAATTTATATCTTGAATACTGGAAGTTTAATGTATTACCTCAGTCTCCATGATATCCAAGTGGTCATTTGAGGGTGTGAGTGAGAATGCTGTCTGCCCGATAAGTTTTATTTAAGGTAACGTTGCATTATTATTTTAATTATTTATTATGTGAATGAAGTATAGCAGTGATGTGTATGCCCCTTGCAATAAGTTTCTATTACTTAATGTGTGCTTTTAAATTAATTGTATGGACCTCTTGGTCAACCAGAATATTTGATCAAGTTGTATGCTCCCAGTCCCGTAGATGCTGATTAGTAAAATGTTTGCTGTACTGACTATATCCAAGCAGCCTTGACTTAGAACGCTACAGTGTCCAACATAACATGTGGTTCTGTGATTTTATAACATTTGCTAAATAAACCTATGTGTGTGCTAAGAATTAGGTTGGCAACTAATTTAAGATTCAGTCAGGCTTGCAATGTTGTGGTGCACTTGCACATATAGGAAGCTACAGATATTGATACATGGGGCTTTGTTCTTTGCAGACAAAGAACATGTACACATTGTGCCTGTTTCAGCTCCAAAAATTAAGTAACAGCTATTTTCATTGCCCTGAGAAATGAACTGATCGGAGTAAATCTGCTTAGTTTACATTTAAACACAGGTTGCCAATTAACAGTAAGCATATTACTGGTGCATACTTCCTAGCAATAACTCTACCAATCAGAGTCCACTTGTCAATTAATGAACACTGCTGTGTTATAAAGAGCAACAACATTTTACCCTGTGTAATGGTATTGTGAATGTCTTGATGAGTGCAAAGGAAAATCTTTAGTATAATGTGTATTTTTTCCAGCAATACTTGAGGTCTGTACTACCAAACAACTACTTGCAGTACCATGTGGTGCCTTGACATAACCTACTTTGACATTTCATCACTTTTTTTTTGCTTGTGCATCCCAATATTTTCTTAGCTTTTGTAAAAGTTTTTCACTACTTCCAGTCCCCTTATTTTTTATTTGCATGCATTACTTTTCCTACTGTTCATCACTGTCAGTATTAATATTTTCATGAAATTATTTGTAAAGATGCAAATCTTGGTTACTTTATATTTTTAATTGTGGACTGAATTAGAAAAAAGACTGACATCAAAGGACTGAAGAATTGCTGTATAGTCTTGTCTTTTTCTGCAAAAATGCAGTAGTTTTGTTCTCGTGCAATCCTGTGTTATAAGAAAGTTGCGTAATAGCAGTACCATTTAAACTAATAGAGCCGGAATTGCATTATAACCCATACATGCTTTAAAAGTTTGTGCTACAGAAAGTATCCCCAATTCATCATCGCGTTATAGCAAATTCATGTGGTCAAAATGCACGTTATAGCAGAACGGCCTGTATTTTTAAAAAGCAAGTTTTAACACTGTTGCTTTGCAAGCGGTGTGGGAAGATTTAACTAGTTGGCGTGGCATTACGCCAGCAGTAGGCAGGTGATTGGTTTATGCAGCTGTGACTAGTTGTGGATGCGAAAGGTCATAAGCCCGACGACAGCTCTGTAAGTGTCTGGGTAGCTGAACAGCTTGAGTGTGAACAATACATTTGAGAAACCCTCAGATCTCTGGAAGGGGAGGTGGTGTATGTGTTTATGTCTCAGCTAAAATGCTTAAACTTTTTTTTTGGAAAAAGTCAGTTTTCATCGCTATTTGATGTAAGCTGTTGCTTTTGAATAATAATAATAATAATAAGTCAGGCTCTATAATTTGAGAACCAGTTACTCTAAGCCTTCTGCAGAACTAAGAACCCAAAGAAAAAGCTTGGAGAATTAAAAGATATTGCAAACAAATGGAACATCTCTCTTGAATCCTGAAGACCGGTGACATTGAGCTGTATCCCCACTACTTTTTCCCCATCTGTCCATAAAAGCGTTTATTTTTTTCTCTCTGTGTTGGGTGGGTTTTACAAGGGACTTAGAATTTTAACTAAGTGTTATATCTAATTTTACCTCTAAACTGCATGGCTGCTCGGAAGGCCGGTGTACGTTGACCAGTTAGCCAATGAATGGTTACCACTAGTGGAAAGTGCAGGACCTCTGAGGTCCACCCAGCAGCAAAATAAGAAAACAGGCAATGTTGATATATTAGCTTGTTACATTAGCTACCTTCCAATCTGTAAGAACTGTTCCAGATTCTATAGAATCTTAAAGAATAACAACCAATGCATCCATTCTTTCTAGGGCTACTTCCTTAACTACTCTGGAATGTAGAATTATCAGATCTCTGGTTTATTGGCCTTCAATCTCATCAATTTCCCCAACAGTTTCCCTACTAATACTGATTTTCTTCAGTTCCTCCCTCTCTCTCATCCCTGTGTTCTCCAACTTTTCTGGCATGTTATTTATGTCCTCCTGTGTGAAGACAAAATGAAAGTATGTATCGTGTCAGACATTTTTGCTTTCCTATCATAAATACCCCAGCATTTCTGACCTACATTTGTCTTCACCAATCTTTTTATCTTCACATATCTATAGAAACTTTGGTCAGTTTATATGTTCCCCACAAGCTTACTGTTGCACTCTAGTTTCTGTTTTTTAATCAATCCCTTTGTTGTTCTTTGAATTCTAAACGATTGCCATTCCTCAGGCTTGTTTTCTTTTTCTGGATAATATTAGATCTAATATTGGACCTAATATTATCTCTAATTTCCTTTGTAAGGCATGATTTGGTTACTTTTGTGCCAGACAGGAATGAAAAGTTGTTGCAGCTCACTCATGTGCTCTTTGAATGTTTGCCATTGCTTTTTCGCCAACATCCCTTTAAATAACATTCCCCAGCCTATTGTAGCCAACTTATGCCTCATACCATCCAAGTTAGATCTATTAGAATATATTTAGACTCAGGGCGCTACTCTCAGAATCAATATGTCACTCTCCATCTTGATGAGGATTTCTATCTCTTTATGGTCACTCATCTTGAAGAGACCTCAAATAAATTGCAGCAAGAAATGAGTAATTACCTCAATACCCAATCTAAATTGGCCTCTCATTGATTCCTCAATATATTGGGACAGAAAATCATCCCATGCACAATCCAGGATTTTCTCCTATATAGTATTCTTACCAATTTGATTTGCCCAATCTGTATGCAGACTAAGGTCCGCCGTAATTTACGGATGTTCCGTTTTTGCATGAATGTCTAATTTCCTGTTGAATTGCATTCCTAACATCTCCCCTACAGTTTGGAGTTTGTGTACAACCCCCACTAATGTCTTTTATCCCTTGTGTTTCCCAGTTCTACCTATATAGATTCCACGTTGTCAGAATTTAATCCTCCTTCGTTGTCACATTAATTTTTTTTAAATGCAATGTCACCACCTTCCTAAATACTGAATCTGCCTCAATAGTCAGTTCCCCTCTGGTCACTTTACTGTCACTAATCTGCAATCTGGACCATATCATATCTGTTTCCATCTATTTGTGTGATTAATTCATAGCGTTTTTGCGAATGCTCCAAGCATTAAGGCATGAAACCGTAAGGCTTGGTCTCCTGAACATTCCTTGTCCTGTTCCCATTATTTTTCACTGTGTCACTGTTTCATCCTGGCCTTTGATTTCTCTGCCTACCACTTCTTATTATCCTTTCAGTCATTTGTTCTTGTCCTTGATTCTGTTTCCTTGCATAGTTTCCCCTCCCCCTGCTATTTTAGTTTAAAGCATCTCCAGCTGCTTTACCTAATACTTTATCTCGGCCATCGGTCCTGCTCTTGCCCATTTGTGACCTGTTCTATTCGTACTGCTTCTACCTCCAAGAATCTGTTCTGTGCATCAAAAAATCTGAAATCCTTCCTCTTCCACTATCTCTTCAGCCACATACTCATATGATATATCTTGCCATTTCTTCTCTGACTAGCATGTGATACTGGTAGTAATCCTCAGAGCACTACCTTTTTTGGGGTCTTATTTTTGAATTTACTTTCTCACTCCCCATATTGTTGCTTTTAGGTCCTCATCCTTTTTTTGGCAATGTTATTTGTACAGTGTGCACCAGGGCCGCTAATTGTTTACTCTCTTTGCCGCCACCCCCCTCTCCCCCTTCCACAGAATGTCCTGTAACCATAGCATGCACACATTTGCTTAAATATCTGATCAGTAATTTATCTGCCTACAGTGATGAGGAAAAAATTAAACAGAACTTTAAATGTTAGTGATTCAATTTATTTTTAGCATGTGTTAACATTAATGGTATTTGGTGTACTGACAAGAATTTGTTCATTCATTAATGGGAATGTTAAATATAGTATTCAGGCAGTCCCTGGGTTACAAACGGGTTCTGTTCCTCAATATGTTCATAAATAGATCTGTATGCAAGTTGGAACAGAATACAATACAACATAAAATAGTTGTTCACAAGTACAGGCAAAGGTTTGCATGCTGGATCTCTTGAGTTAATATGATCTTAAATTGGAAGTTCTTAAATCAGGGACTTCCTGTATATAAAACCTGTTTTGACTAAGTTGATGTGAAATGCTTCATTATTGCTACCTCGTTTTATGAAATAAAAATGATGCGTTGTGCTTAATACCATCAATGAGGCCTGCCATCGGATTGCTGTGCGGTTTAAAGTCTGATGTAATATAATCACCACCAAGTAGTGATTTGCATTTGATACTGATCCTTTAACCTGAATTGCCCAATATAAGGAAGCCACTTTTTTTTAACTTGCAATGAAAAATTAGTAAAACATGCAGTCCTTTGAACTGAAACTATTGCTGCTCACTCTCTTTACCGTCCAAAATGAAATGGAACTTCTGTGCTTTAAGTTGTATGACACAACTAGAGATTCTTGGCTATTATCAGGTGTGTTAGGAATATCTCTTTATTTTAGTTATTCTCTTTTAAATTAGTTTGTACCATGGCATCTTGCATGCAGTCTTTATGCACATCCTACTTCAGCGTTCCTCAGCTAGCTTGGCTATCATCCAGCTATAAATATTTTGCAGAATTTTGAGGAACTGTTTGCCAGCGTCCTCCTCGGAGAACTGAACCCAATGTTAATAATTGTGAGAAAAACAATTCTGTACGAAAATAGGCATCAAACCAAGATTTTGTTTCACTTCATGTCACTAGGCTTTATTATTTGTACATTTTATATTTTGTTTGATTATTTTTGTGTAACTGTAGCATAGTCGAATAATGCACATATGATTTGAATTCTCCGATCTGGATCGAGGCTCAACGTTTTGTAATTCATATTTTTTTGTTAGTAATAGTGACATTGTTATTTTCTATAAAGTGACTCTGTACCTGAGCTGTCTTTTGCACAAAAAATAAGTTGCGTTAGTAAATTGTCTGTACTTTTCTCACAATTAGTAGCAAATTACATGCAGGTACTTTTTTAGATAGAAAATGTAAGCTGAACTGGGATGAAGATATTTACGCTTGCTGGATACGTCCGTCAAGGAATCAGTGGCTCATTGTATCTCAATAACTGACATTACAAAGCACATGGAAGTGGCTATTTAGCAAACTTTTGTAAGCGTACCAGAACTCTGGAGTTGTACCTATAGGAAAAGAATGAGCAGGCTGTCATTTTTCTGTTGAAAGAAAAATGCTGAAGGGTAGCTTAATAGATAAATTATATAAGGATTAATTAGAAATTTAATTATGTAAGATTTGAACAGAGTACACAGGAGGAGAGAGTGGTACCTCCTTTTTGGGGAGAAGCCAAGTCAAAAGCCTATCAATATTAGGTAGCCATCAATATATCAAACAGGAAATTCAGATTCTACTTATTTTACAAAGTACTTAAGGCAAATTGTCTAGGAGAAGCTATATCCACGTATGAGGAAGAAAGAATAAACTTTGTTAAGAGTTAGGTGAAGGATTGGAAGCTGTTTGATTGTGTAAGCACTAGTATGGATGAGTAGGGGTCACAGCATGTTTCTGTGCTGTATATTCTACAGTTAAAGTGGGGATGTAAAACTTACAAAATTTTAACTTTTTAAAACACTATATTTTGGTGAAATCTGACTAATTTGTTTAAATCTTAATACTAAATTCTTGTACCAAACTTCAATGTCTTCATGCATTCTGATCAAACATAAGATGTGCAATTCCAAGGTATTTGATGCAACAAAGTAATAAGTTTGAACCTTCAGCGTACAAACTTATTTAAATCATTTAAGGGCTAAGCTGTGATGCATTGTACAATTCCACACTCGTTTAGAAGTACACATCAGCAGTATCCTCTCTCAGCTCAAAATTGAGTTGATAGTTTTCCTAAGATCTACAAACTTGGGTGAATTGCTGATTTTTTTTTTCCACAACCACTCTTGTAAATATGCAAAATCTCTTGGGGCATCCTATTATGTGCTAATCTTGTTATTTGTCTTTTGAAATAAAGAGGTGTTGTTTCAGAAGTTCTTTCAATACTTGGCATGTATCCACGATAGCACTTTATAAAACTATGCAAGAGTTCTCATAAAAGACATTTTACAATTGAATGAATAGTATTGATGTAAATTGGGTCTGTTATATAAAAGAAGTGATGACCTCTGTTGTACATTTGGTTGTAAATCAATCAGTTCATGCACCACAGGAAAATAATATTGTGCCAGATGACTAGATTTAACATGTTCCAGTGTAATACTGGGTCAGTTTTCTGAACAAACAAGTTTGACTTGGACTTTGTGTATTTTCAGTTTGTAATATTTCACTAGTTACTGAGCATTACACCCTCACATTGCATTGTGGATTGAGTATTATTCAAGTGGTTCAAAAGTTGAACTTGCAGATCCAAATTACAATAACTAAATTGGAAACTGCTTTTGCTGGGAATTAGTTATACACTTTAATGATTCTAATAAGCCATTTGTCACTGCTGAAGAGAGCTGAGCTGTAGTATTCAGCAGCCACATCTCCGAATTTTTAAAAAAAATGTAGGTAGTACTTTGTTTTTTAAAATGTTCAGGCAATCTTTAGTAATAGGAAGAATATGACCGTTCTTCGGATGCTGCTTTAAATTTTGGTCAGGAATCATCAAGTAGCACACTTGCTTTTATAGTTATTTCCTTCAGTAATGATCTCTATGAACTATAAGTTTGTATGGTTTGGGATTATGGCAATGTGATTATGACTAATTTTAATCTGAATTAATTAAGTGAAATATTGCAATAAAGTTATTTTTGTTTGTAGCTTGGTTTCACCTTTTGAGCTTCGCTGAAATATTTTGCAGATTGATGCTTGGTTGAGTTTATACTGTGTATTATACTTTTTTTAAAAAAATGCATAGCACTTGTGATATAGATATGTTTCCATATGAACTTTGTGTGTTTTAGCTTTGTGAAGTGCATTTCTCTGTTGATTCAATTCATTATTCCCATTTTATTTCATAGGTTACCAAGGTGCAGACAGACCGACCAATCCCTGAGAATGTCTATCATTCCAGGCCACGGCCAGAGCCTAACCCAGTCATTGAGGGAGAGTTACAACCTGCTAAACATGGCAGCAGGCTTTTCTTCTGGAACTGGTGAAGGATAAAGTAATGCTACACATTCAGAGAGACTGATTGACTGAATTTAAATAATTTGTGTGTGATTGTACTAACCCAAGTAGGTGTTTAAAGATACCTGGGGCCAGTTGTACCACAGACATCCCTATCATTGGTGTATACAAATAACGTTGAGAGAAATAAAAATATAATTTAACAATGCTCTTGAAGTTACGACATTGTTCTCTTTCACCTTGCCTGACACCTTATTTATATAGCACATTTTAACCTCGTCAAATATTCCTATGACCTACGAAGAGGGGTTATTATCAAATAAAATTTAACCTTGGAGCTATGTAAAGATGTTTGAGCAGATGGTCAAATGCTTAGTGATAGTCAGATTTTAAGGAGTTTCTTAAGAAGCAGAGGTTTGAGATAATTCCAGAGCTTAAGACATCACTATTTGAAGACATGGCTGTCAATTATTCAACATCAGGGTTTACAAGAGACTGGGGTAGGAGAAAATAACATTTGGTAAGTTTGGGGTGGAGTCTTGAAAACAGTTCTCTGCAGGCAATGAAGTTGTGAATGCATTGATCTGTACTACTTATTACATGTGTACAGACTAAGTGCAGTACTGAAACTATTGATTTGTTGTTTTGATATGCCTAAATGCAAGTTTGAGAGCTATCATAAACGTGCAAATTCAAGAAGGTATACAGTCAAGTGTTCAATTCAATTACAGAACAGAAATCATTCAGATGGAATTCCTTCAGAAATATCTAGGGACTTTTTATGCTGTGAGTGTGTGTGTATAGAAATACTTATATGCATTTTAAAGAACATCCCATGGTATACATATGTTTTCTAATAGCAGACTTTTAAACAAAACTATTATGCTCTGATCCAGAAGTTCCATTTGGTATTGTACATAATCAATCTGTTCAGAGATGTCATTGAACACCTTTGGCGCAGATGGGACTTGAACCTGGGCCCCATTGGTCCAGAGATGGAGACACATTACTATTGCACTGAGTGTACTGATTTGGTCTTGTAACTTTGTGAAATTGAATCATGTGAGAATTAGCAATTATTCTTGCCATAGTCTACTTTCTGGATTAAATAACTTCAGAATGCTGCATATTGAATAGATGGATTTTTACAGATAAATGCAAACCATTAACAGTTAGTGATGAACAAGAATTTTTGGATTTGCATTTGAGAAACCTGTAACACACAGACTTCAGTAGGAAAAACATTAAAAGATGCAGCACGCTGGTTTGAATCCTGTTTTATTTTTAACTTGGCTCTTCAGATGAGTTCATTAATATTTGTAAAAATTTGGCAGTGTCATAAAAAATTAATAATATAGTTAAATATGATTCAAAAGATTTGATCAACATTTATATCTACAAAGTTCCAAACACAATTACTCATTTATCAGACAAACGCATATGTTACCTAAAGTGTACATCAGTCACAATGTGCATGCAATTAATTTGGTGTAAATAGCAGATGTTTCTTGTTTCCTGAACAATGTAATGATTAGCAATTTAAAGGCATGCAAGTTTACAGTATAAAATAAGCATTCAGCCCACTATCTTTTTATAGGGCAATCTGAAACTAATCCTGTTTTCTGTCTTTAGCCCTCTAACAACTACTGCTTCTAGTATTTTGCCATATTTCCCCTAAAAGCAAATTGGTGTCCACCTCACTCATTCTATGTAGTACAACATTCCATACTTAAGCAACTGTGTACAAAGAAACCTAACTAATCCTCTTGCTATAACTTCCGACCATGGTTCTCCAATTAGGTGGAATAACGTTTTACCTATTAATTCTAATTGAAATTCAGTTTTAGAAAGGTTTCATTGACATATTTACTACAATGGAACTGATCACAGTATTTCAGTGTCTGATAATTACCATTTCCTATCCTTGGGACTATCCTGCTGGATCTAATGTCAGTTTTATAAATTGGGCAGTACTCCAGCTGGTGATGTAACCTTGGAAAATGAATTTTGTTCAACCTCTAATATTTATATAACTCAATATTCTGTTTTAATCTGATGCATGACCAAGAAAACTTAGACTTGTCACAACTATGCATAATTTTCAGAAAAGCACACCTAAAATTTCACATTCCGGAATGTATGGTATACTTGAATGCTGTGGTTTGGATCTTTTTATAGCAGATTGTTGATTGAAATGACCCAAGAGTTACATGAGTACATTCTAGTATATTCCACTGTGCTGTAAAACATAATATGAATCTTTGCCTTTCAAGGATTAGAAACTTCAATGGATTAGTGACTATGATGGGCTATTCTGACAGTATAAAAGCTCAACTTGTCACAAAATGTTAAGTAACTTTGATTAAAGATAATTGCAGTCTTGTGTGCTGTTTTTTCCTAGCTTTTGAGTAAACCCAGTTTTGCTCATTTTTGTCTCTTTGGTTTCGCATTTACCCAATGGAACGTTTAAAAATTAGATGTATTGGCAAAGAATGTTCTGCATCATGGTTTGTATTTAGATTTGAATAGTCCTGAGATTTCCAACACCCAGGAGATGAGGGTAGCAGATGCATAGGAGAATGAGGTCCCTTCAAGCCCTTTGTCATCTTGACAAATACATTGTCTTTTCTCATTGTCATTGAGTCAAAATCTTGAAGCTCTGTATCTAGTAGAACTTTGAGAGTACTGTCACATTGTAGCAGGAATCTCTACGACCATATCATTAGCGACTATGAATGACAATAAATATCAGCCTTGTCAGCAAATGTTTAATCCTGCAAAATAATTTGTGCATTGATCATATTAACTTGCCTATTACTTTTGCAGTGATCAGAAATATTACATTAATTGACAAAGAGGGGCTTCATTTATTTTGTTTGAAATACCTTTTCATTTCCTGGATTTGAAAAATGGTAGACTGAGTTTCTGTAAGATATAGGAGTAGAATTAGGCCATTCAGTCATAAAGGAGTACAGAACAGAAACTTCAGTTCAACTCATTCAACTCCCAACCTAATCTCGTCCCATTTGCCAGCACTTGGCCCTCTAAACCCTTCCTATTCATATACCCATTCAGATGCCTTTTAAATGCTACAATTGTACCAGCCTTCACTACTTCCTCTGGCAGCTCATTCCATACATTCCTAACTCTGTGTGGAAAAAGTTGCATTTTTTCCCTTTTATATCTTTCCCCTCTCTCCCTAAACCAATGCACTCTAGTTCTGAACTCCCCCACCCCAGGGAAAAGGCTTTGTCTATTTACCCTATCCATACACCTCAAATTTTATAAACCTCTATAAGGTTACACCCCACCCCCAGCCTCCAATGTGCCAAGGAAAGCAGCCCCAGCCTATTCCACATCTCCCTATAGCTCAAATACTAGCTGAAGTTTCTCAAACCTGTTTTCCTGCCTCGATCCCCTTAAAAATCAAGAACTTATTTCTTTCTTTAATATACTTAATGACTTTGATTCCACAGATTCATCAACCTCTGGCTGAAGAAATTCCTCCTTGTCTCAGTTCTAAAGAGTGTCCCACCACCCTGAGACTGTGCCCTCGAGTCTTAGTCTCTCATACTAATGGAAACATCATCATCTTATCCATTCTATGCAGCTCTCTCTGTATCCTACAAGTTTCAATCAGATTCCCCCTTGTCCTTCTAAATTCTATTGTGCACTGATCCAGAGTCTTCATGTGAAAAGCCCTTCATCCCCTGGATCATTCTTGTAAACCTCCCCTGGGCCCCTCCAAAATCAGCACAGCCATCCTGAGATACAGAGCCCAGAACTGCTCACACTATTACAAATTTGTTCTGGAGAGATTGTTAAAACAGCCTCAGCAGTACATCTGTGCTCTTATTTTCTAGCCCTTTTGAAATGAATACCAACATTACATTTGTCTTCCTAACCATCAACAGAGCCTGCATCTGAATTCTGAATAAGGACTTTCAAGTCCCTTTTTCTTGCAGATTAAAAAGCTTTACCCTGATTAGAAAGTAGTTTACACGTCTCGTCTTTCATCATAATATACAACCCCACACTTTGCCACATTGTATTCTGTCACTTTTTTTATCCACTCACCTAGCATGCCCATGCCCATGTCCAAGTCCTACTGCAGCCTCCCTGCTTCCATAACATTTCCTATCCCTCCACCTGTCTTTGTGACATCTGCAAACTGAGCAACAATGCCCTCAGTTCCTTCATCCAGATCATTAATGTATAACAGGAATAGTTATGGTCCTAACATTGACCTCTGTGGGACTCTACTAGTTATTTCATGCCATCCTGAGAAAGACTCTACAACTCTACCAGTCAGCTAATCCTCTGTCAATGCCAGTACCTTATCCCAATGCCATGGGCTCTTATTTAGCAGACCACTGTGTGGTATGTTGTCAAAGGTCTTCTGGAAATCCAAATGAATCATTGGCTTTCCTTTGCCTAACTTGCTTGTTACTTCCTTAAAGAATTCTGACAGATTTGTCAGGTATGAACTCCCCTTGTCAAAGCTGTGCTGACTCAGCCCTATTCCAGCAGTTTTCTCTTCTGATAGAATTTGGAAAGTATTTGTACAGCTGAGCAAGCAATTGTAGTTCAGTGCTGAGACTGACAGTCCATTTACCGGCTTCAGGAATGGCAATGTAAATAAATGCTTGTGATGCCACTACAGACTGAATTTCAGTTTCTGGTGATGAATTGGAAGACCACAGTCATTATTTGAGCTGTTCAATAAGACTACTGATTTCCTGATCAAGATTAAAATCTGGCACTTCACTATTTGGGTCACTTGCCAGGTTGCAGTTGATGGTGACCAGCAGCTATGCTGTTGAGAAATGAGGCTGTCATTTTGTATGTTGTGGAGTGCATGCCAGTATGGGCTAGGAGATTCTGAAGCCCTTTGTCAATGGGAGTACATTATTAGCCAAGAGTTGGTGCTATTCTTTTGAAGTGGGTATTTTTCCTGTAGACGTTGAGATTCATTCTGTCGTAATAGAAGCTGTGTTGGTTTCAGTACTCAAAAAAAATTGAGTTCTCAGAGGTGGATACCTGCCATATTTGAGTGGCACATCTTAGGTTTGTACCAGTGTCAAAGGATCTCTTTCTACTAGGGTTGATCTTTTCTCTCATCCTCATTTCTGAGGGTTGGGCTATGGCTTGTGTGATGCTTATCGGCAGAGTGCAAAAGTGGTTTGCTGTTCGTATCTGCAGGAGACTTTTGTTCTTGCTGCCTGTCATCCTGTCTGAGTGAATCAGAAGGGTGGAGAGGCAGACAATTGACCTTTTGGCAACTTCACAAATGGCAAGACTTACTTATCCTGGAAGCTCCATGAGATTCAAACCCAGCGTTGTGACTCAGAGCTTGTGTCATAAGAGCACTGTCTTAACCATGTACTAGGGAAATAATTTGGTTCTTAGTTGATCCAGTATAAAGCTGCACTTCATTCTTAATTCATTTATATTAATGCAGGAAATTGAGAATTCTCAGTAGGGTTTTTAGGTAAGGCACCTGGACAGTTTAATGGGATCCTTACTCCATTCCATATGCTGTAATGCCCTGAAGTACTGAATACTATCTTTGGGAACTTTCCTGATACTGACATCACTCATTAGAGTTCAACAAAAAGTTAAAAAGAAAATAACTTTTAAAATTTGAAGTATATATAATCAGCAATGAATGACATGAGTATTTAAAGTTTTCAGTGGTATCCATCGAATACAATTTTCTGAGCAGGTAATTTAAAATTAGAAAATGATGCCGCTTATGTCTTGAGTTCTAAGTTAAACATGAATTTATAATACACTGAATTTCCAAACAACCCTATCTCTGTCCATTTTGAATACGAGGCTCCGCTTATATTACTGTTTAGTTGTTGCCTGGAGTGGCAAAATTTGTTGGGGCTGTTTGGATGTTTATGACCTGGCAGTGAAACTGCGAAACTAACTAAACTGGCTTCAGCAATGGGAATGGAAGGTACAGCCACATATCCGGGAATTCCTATCAGGTAAGAGCCACAGTCCGCAAAAGACTTTAGTGGCTCGAGAGACAGTTGTGTCGCTTGAACGGAAACACTCCAACCAACGTGGGCTGGTGAGCATCAGGCCTCCGGGAGGTAATACGGCCGCTCCAAGGATTGAGACCACGCGATTTGCATTACTGTGTATCACAGCGAATCATCTAAACAACTGAGCTCTATACATATCGATTTCAATATATTTACACTGCTACATTTTGAATTGTACAGTGTTCCTCGTTCAGCTTATGACAGTTTTACAGATTTGTACAGGCGAAAGTGAGGACTGCAGATGCTGGAGATTAGAGTCGAAAGTGTGTTGCTGGAAAAGCACAGCAGGTCAGGCAGCATCCGAGGCGCAGGAGAATCGACCCTTTCGGGCGAAAGCCCTTCATCAGGAATTGCTGCTCCTCGGATGCTGTCCGACCTGCTGTGCCTTTCCAGATTTGTACAGGCACATGCCTTCAAAAACTGCAAAACCAGTAAGTACCAAATAAAGTTATTTAATTTACGCTACTGTCTGGTATTTTTTATTAGTTGTATTCCTATTGGTGGATGATTTACACGCAATTCACACGATTTACAGTATATGCATTTCGATCCTATGGAGAGGGCGGAAGAGTGAGAATGTACAATCGGTAATATAATCCTGTTTACAATTCAAATAAATCTGCAATTATAAATGCAGATTGTTTGTATTCCTGCGTTATTAATTTTCGGAAATTAGCGATGGGTTGGGTGGGGGTCTAAAGGCCCTGCCAAATACACAACAGAGGTCCAACCTTCTGTTCATGCAGTGAGATCACCTGGTCTCTGAGACACTTCACACGGGACTACACATGCTGCAAGGTGCTGACGGGGCTGACAAATCAAAATAGTGAAAGGCTCTTGTGCCAGTGTACCATAATATATATCTCTGAACAGGTTTTAATTAAAAATTCCTAATGCTCGGCAGCATTTAGGTAGGTGTCGAACAGCCAACATCCAGTAGTGCTGGGGAGAAACAAAACTCCCACCGTTAGCTGGGGGAATTGGCCAACGGTACAGTGGGGCTGGCTTGCTTGTCTTCTGAGAGTTCGGGTCCTTTGCTATCCCAGGGTCAGTTAACTCAGCTGATTGGGCGGCTAGTTTGCAATGCCAATCCAATTTTCGCATCCATGATGGACACTCACTCTCTCGGGTTAAATCACTACCAGCCGTCTCTCTCTGATGAGGGAGTCGCTCTCTGATCCTCTGGGACCTATGGCGACTTTACCTCATAAAGCCACGTGTGAAAACTGAGCGGTCTGATGAAACAAGTGCCTAGACAACATCTGATAGCTGAACGTGGGCATGGAACATGAGCAATTGGAACTGCACGGCCGAAGGGTCAGTTTCCAGGCCGAATGACTATGTATGAAATGCCTCTGGAAATGTACAGTTGGTGAAACGGACCATACCCCGAGCAGCTGTATTCCTGTTGAAGGGCTTTTGCCCGAAACGTCGATTTCGCTGCTCCTCGGATGCTGCCTGAACTGCTGTGTTCTTCCAGCACCTCTAATCCAGAATCTGGTTTCCAGCATCTGCAGTCATTGATTTTACCCAGTCATGAGGTAAGCCTTGTAATGGAGCCCTCCCTATGGAACTGAGAGGTGTAGACTGTACAGGAGCCTACATTGTTAAAATATGTAGGTGTATGTGAACAAAGCTGCTGGTCTGTAGTGGATGGTCTTGATTGGGAAAGGCTCTGTGTTGTGATGATGCCCTCCGGCAACGTTGGTATTAAATACTCAATTCACAGGGCAGCTCGGGGTCAGTGCTCATGGTGGCCCACCTGTTTTCAAATGACCAGAAAACACCATTGGAAATGTATCCTGCGGTTTCTCAGTAGACAATAGAAAACAAGCAGCTGGTTTGGATTTCCTGGGAATATTTTAACAGCTTTAATAAAATGCACTTACCATGCAACATTACAGTTTGCCTGGAGTGCTGGCAGTCGAACAGAAATGTATTTACACTTACTGTAAATCATTCTGACACTTCCATTATCACAAGGGTGTAAACACTGGATGCCAATCGTATCTCTGAAGTGTGTTTATTAATAATGATTAAAGCCATGGATCGCAAAACGTTCAGAGTGTAAATCATGTCTGATGTCCTGTGTAAGATTGCTGGTGGCCATGCCCCTTTGTAAAACATGATATCTGTATAATGCAATATTTCAGTATCCAAAGTGGCCAAGTGGACCCTACCTTTCTAACAATATCGTTGTATTTCGCTTCTGGAAATACTTCACTCAGCTTCGTAGGCGACGGCAGAATATGCCAGCAGCGTTCAGCGTGATGCGATCAAGTCGATTTCATTGCCCCTTTCCAGAGATATCCAAATCTGTGCTGTTCTATCATGCTAGCAAGGATTTCTATGAAGATGTTTCTGACACAATGTTTTGGTTTTGGACCTTTTTTATTTTACCCGAGATTGTGATTAACGGCCACTATTACCAATGTGTATTCCGTGTTAAAATGTTTGGTCCGCTTTTATGGGATGTTGTGAAAGGTTATAGATATGTAAGAGGCCTCATAGCACCAGGCGCCCGAGTTCGAGCTCCCCCTCGGTGCGACTGTGGGTGGGGAGTTTGCACATTCCCCCCACGTTGCTCCAGTTTCCTCTTACAGTCCAAAGATATAAAGGTTGGGTGGATCGGCCATGCTAAATTGTCCATAGTATCCAATGTGCAGGCGATGTGGATTGATTAGAGGAAGTGCAGGGTTACAAGGAAAAGGAAGGGGGTGGGTTTGGATGGGAATGCTCTTCGGAGGGTCAGTGTGGACTCGATGGGCCGAATGGCCTGCTTTCACACTGTAGGGATTTTATGATTCAAAGAACTGTATTGAATAATTAAAGTGCATCGATGGTCTGACACATTGCTAAATACCCCACTGGATTCTATGATTCTAAGGCAGAGGCGGGGTGTGTAATGTCTCTCAGAGGATCTCTTAATGATAAATTGGCTGTTTGGAGAGGGGACCCAAGACACTGCCTGACGAGAGCGGTTCAGCTGAAGGCACAGCGCAGAACTTGCCACACAAACAGGAAAAAACAGAGCTTTCCGCCAAACTTGGGTGGAACTCCTGCGAATTTGCGTTTTCTCTGTTCGCCAGTTTGAGAATGAATTCGGATGGGGTCGCGTGTGCTTCCTCAGGCGAATGGAGAACAGCGTAAGCCGTTCGGCCCCTCAAGCGTGCTCCACCATTGATCAGGTCGTGGCTGATCTTATTAGTTCACATTCTTGACTACCTCATTACGTTTCAACCCAGACCCCGATGCTGAGCAAGAATGGATCTACTCCCTCCATTAAAATAGTCGAAGATCCTGCTTCCAAATCCCATTCCAAATACTCTCCCCACTCTGAGGAAAAAAATTCCTTCATCTGTTTTAAATGGGCCACTCTTTACATTTGAGACCATAAGCCCTCAGTTCCAGACGGTTCATTATCACTGGTTATTCTTATAGGCAGGAAGATTCTGTTGAGTTTTCGTTTTCAAAACCCTGCCGTTTCCCTCTTCACTCATAGACCCTGTGCTGACTGGTTCATTCTGACTCCCCATCCTTCCAACATCACCTTCTGAAACTTGTTTCCAAATCCCTCCATGGTTTGTCCCTCCCTCTCTGTGTCACCACCTCTGGCCCCCACCAGCTTCTGAAGTTCTGAGCTCCGCTGAGTGCAGTCTCCACTACCATCAGCTGTGAGAGTCCCAACCCTGGAATTCTCCCTCAGCCTCTCTCCCACTCTGCCTCTTATGATGCGCCTTAAACCCCAGTGTTCTGGTTATTGTCCATCAGATCACCGTCTGTGGACATTGATGCTGCACAGTCCAAGTCACTGGACTCAGATCATGGAGTGATGTCGCCATGTGTTTGACCACGCTCCTTGTGAACGTAGTTTACAAAGTTAAAGGCGCAACGTACACGTACGTTGTTCCTTCTAATTGTGCACTTTTGTGAAACCTAATGAAATACTTGTGTCAGATCGGAAATGATGGAGGTTAAGGAACTCTGGTATACATGGTATTGAGAGAGGAATTCTTAACTCCCAACGAAATGTTAGGCAGCTCCGCGGTCAGTAGCCCCTGGGTTATTACAGGACGAAACCCCTTACGAGCATAATTTCATTTTCACCAATGACTCTCCAGCCTCCTATTTCACTCGGACATTTGGTCCTGCCATTTCTTTTATTCCATCCCATAAGTTTGTCTACATGAAAATTGCTCTTACTGGCAACTTGTCTTACAACTTAAAATTGTACAAACTTGTGCTTAAACAGAGTATTTGGTCCGGACTAAACCCCGTTGCAATGAAAAGCATACTGCCTGGAAAGAACCGGTTTATGCTGCATGTTTCAGGAGACAGCAGCGTTGCCTAGATCTAACTATTGAAATCGAGCACTTTTCATTAAGAGGAATACACATATTGTGCCATTTTATTCTTAATGAAATAAGCTCATATGTAATAAATAAAAAATGAGGAAGGACATGGAAAAAGGGCGAGTCTACATGTTAAATGGGTGAACAAATCTATGAGATTGAGAGTATTCTGCACGTTAAAGTTTAAATTTGTAAAATAAAAACTGGAGGTGGTTCAGATATATTGTAATTTACCAATATTTTCACAATTTCACACCAATGTAATTCTCCTGTTTATAAAGCGCACACTTTCCTGAATAATTGCCCTTCAGCAAAGGCAGTTTCTTCTAGAAATCGTGCTTCGCAACATTTTTACCAGAATCAGACCTTTTTGCAACAGTTGTGGTTTAAACATATTGTTCCTTGATAGAGACATTTCCCGTGAACACATCACATCCTATTACTGTACAATATCCTTACACCTTCACATTGTGTGCAGGGTTGGATGACATGAGTTGGCTAGCTCATGCTTTGTAACTGTTCCAGCAATAAGTTCTGCCTTATGAATAAAATATTTTAAAGTGTAGGATTTAATTCTTTGACAACTTAACAGTACAGGCCAAATTCGTGATGCTTGAAATACAATGCTCAAGGCCATGGATTTGGTAGGCTTCTTGGAAATGTGCACACAATTGCAGTTTACCAAATCCCCTACTCCCATGTTTAAAAAAAACACATTTGACTTATTCGGTTTCCATAAACCGCAGGGCCTAATTATTAATGCTTAGATTTCTGCAACGTGATCCTGAACGCTCCAGCAAAAATGTAATTAAAATGCAATTTGACTTCGTCACCGAGCATAAAACAGTGCGCTTGTCTGACGACCTTACTCTTTTCTCGTTAGCCTTTACATAGACCATTCCACACAACATCCGCAATCTTTCAAACATTTACTCATACCTTTTTTGAAGAAAGCGCTTATACACCCACCCGGACTGTGTATCACTGGTTGTGGAGTTCTGTGGATTCTTAACTGAGGTACATTTTACATTTTTCCCTCTGCTCATAACATAAGCTATTGCCCTGAAGTAAATCTGTTATGTAGGACAGGATACCTGGGTTGTATTATAATCTAATTCAGAGTAATTAAAAGTGGCTAGTTACCGGGAGTTAGATTGCAACTCGACTGTTTCAGTGGAGTTCAAACACTTGGAGTGACTTAAACTTCCAAGTTAGTCTCCATTGATGTTGATGATGCATTACATCACCATAAGGGACCTACTATAATGGACTGAATTCAATACTCTGTGGCTTTATTTATACAGTAGCTTATTGCCAAAGGTACAAAATTATCCTGGAAAGAAGCTGGTTTAGAATTTGGGGCACTAATTTTGCCTTACATATGTGTATCAAATATTTATTTGATCTTAACAGAACACAGGCAAATGTTTCTTAATTGACATTATCTGATTGTCTTTATTTAGCGTTCTTTTGGAGTGACTTGTGGTAAGTTTCAGTCAGCTGAATCAGTTCTTCCATAAGATACTCTTAATTTGTGCTGTAAAAATGACTGGAAACAGAATATACTCCCTAGAAACAAATTCTTGATTCAAGATTGAGTGATTCCTGCTTGCTTTAAACTTACACTGACCTGTATTTTTTTTCTTGATAATCTTTGCTGATTATGAACGATTATGGGAAACCTAGCAAAAAAAACCCACCAAATAAGTGTGATATAAGGGTGTTGAAAAATTTGATAACTTTGTGATTTTGTGGTTGCTGTATACATCATTATAAATTTGAAAAGGATAGCGTAGGCATTTGTGACTGACACAGAAAATAACAGAAACCTAAAATCCAGTTCAATTAGCTTTTCCAATGCCCCATTCCTTTTTTCCAGATTTGGCAAGCTTTTCTCTCCAATGCAGGAATGACTCAGATATGGGAATGATCCATCAAAAGGCAGCTGACTGGAGAAAGTTTAACGTTTTATCCTTATGTTTCAGGGGTTTCTTGATGTGTATTATCTTAAATATATTTGAAATGGAAAATCAACTGATTCTCATTCTGAATGTAAAGAAAAATCTTTTGGAGGGCCAATTTACTAAACGTTGGCATATTATACCTTTCAGGTCATATCATTCAGTTAAAATTCACATTTTGATGAGTTTACAATGTGTCAGGATGTCACATACTGAACCTGTAACATGAGAGTCAAAACTGTCTTTGAACAATCAAGCTGCAAATTCGTCCACACTGGACCAGACGGATGACTATATTACGTAAGTACAACAATTATAAGGCCTATAAGAATATATTTTGGGACTGTAACTTTAAAACTATGGATGAAAAAAGGAGTCATGTGACTAGTTCTGAAGTCTGCCGGAGAGTCAGCCTGGGGGACTTGATTGTAATCATAGGAGGCCTTAGATTGAATTAGAATGTATAAGGTATTTACACTTGGAGTCAAAGCTCTGAATTTATAATGGGAAGGGCTTATGCCTGAAACGTTGATTCTCCTGTTCCTTGGATGCTGCCTGACCTGCTGCGCTTTTCCAGCAACACATTTTCAGCTCTGATCTCCAGCATCTGCAGCCCTCACTTTCTCCTCAAAGACACTGAATCTCCCATATTCCTGAAAGGTAATCAAGATTTTGGGTTGTAAACAGTGATAGGCTATCCAGTTACATCTAAGATTTGAAGTTATTAAGGTCATGAGTAGTCAATTAACATCTCTAGCTGGATACAGGCATTTCACATTGAGATTAGGTTACAGACTTCCCTATAAAGCAGTGAATATTGCAATTAGCCCCTTCTCCTAGTTCTTATGACAGAAATTTTTTAGTGGTTAGCAGAGAGAAAATGTTATTCAATCCTGCAAGCTATTATACCAGATACAGGAGGGAGACAGACGGAGGTGAAAGATGCACCCTGCAGTCTTCTGCAGATTTTGGGAGGTTTGTTCTGCATGGTCGGGGAGGGTGCTGTGTTGGGGAGGTGGGAGGTGCGGGCAGGGCAGATGAGTGTTGGTAGCAAATTAAAATTAAAATACAATTCACTGCTGCAGGTGGATTTCAGAAACTCACCAAAATCTATGGGGAACACTTGGAGACAGTCACAATAGGTTATCGCTCAGTAAAATGGGGACATAGGAACCCAGTGGAAGTAAGGAGCACCTGTGGACAGTTTGCTTTAAGGACTATAATTCTGTGGAGAGTGCAATGAATGGTAAATGTACAATGGGAATGTAAGTTAGTGTGGTTAAAGTATATGTTACATACAAAAAGAAAACAAAGTTTCGTCACTTGTTATTTCTCAGCCAATTTTTATATGTGAAATATTGTTTGGTCATCCATTTAGTAAGTAACTGGATGTTCAAATCTCGTTACAAACATTATTGCTGTCTGCACAGGCTATAAAATAAGGAAGTGATAAGCTGACAAATTCTGTGGCAGATATAAAATATATTTAAACATCATTAATATTACTCCCATTTCCTTGAATTTTGCCTAAAACAAGCTCATATCTTTATAAAAGTTTGTAACTTCCTGTCATAATGATCAGGTTAATCATATTCACTGTCATTTCTACACAAAAGCTGGAATGACTATGTGGCAGGATGAATGCAAGGTTAAACATATAAATTCAGAAGTTACTCATTCCACTATTACCTAAAAAAAACCCATTATTTCATTCTCTGGGATAGCATTGAACAACATGATGTTTGTTTGATTGATTCAAAGTAAAGTTGCCACAGGAAGAGACATCTTTTCCATTTCACAATAAGGAATTGTGAAATAATATGATAAATGTTAATTACTAGGAGAAAGCGAGGACTGCAGATGCTGGAGTCGAGTTAATTACTGCCATGCAATCTTGCTGGCACTGAAAATTAGCTAATTTAAATGTGAACTCATTCATTCAGGTTTTAATTGTTGTTAGAGATCCTAAGTTTGTACAGTGGTTTTTAAGTGCTTTACTTTCTTCATATTGCTTCACCTATTTTTTCTAATCTTCTCTTTAGTTTTCTTTGAATGATTTGACTTTGAACTCACTCACTCTAACCTGCGCTTGTTTTTAGTAACTATTCCATTAATTCATCAGGTTGAAGGGCTGTGAAATCAAAGGTATATTCAGTTGTTTGTTCTGTGCAGTAAAGGAAATAATATTATGTTTTCATGCTATTATAAAGAGACGTTGAGACAGTGACCTAAATCTTGCTGAAAATTAGGAAACATTTAAATCACAGTTTCCTAGCAATTGTAAGAATTAATGAAAAAGATGAGATGCTGGGGAGGAACATTATATATGTATAATAATTTCAATTTTGAAGAAGGAAACAAATTGGAGAAAGAGTAATGATAAATATCTTGAGATGCCCTCTTCACAGAGACATCATGTGATGTACAAAAAGTATAAAAGAATCATATATAGTGTTATGGACTAGGCCAGACCACTCAAAATACTCTTAAGCAGGCAGCCCAGACCATAACTTTGCAATTTTTCTTGGTAAGTGTACAGTGAAAATTACCCGGAGTAAGTTAGCTAGGTTGACTACTAGATTTTAAAACAGAGAAAGGTTTATTCTCAAAATTACACAATGAAACACACAGAACAAAATAAAGAACCCCTACAGAACTCAGTCTATCCAAACTAGACTCAAGTATGCTGTTCTGAATATACACAACAGTCCCAACACTCAAACTCCCTTTAAACACCAGTATAAATGGAACACAGGTTGAAATTGAAGGGCAGAAAGAGAGAGAGAGAGAGTTTCCACGCAGCTCACTGTTGAACTCCTTACCAGTTCAAGACTGAACGAAACTGCTCAGCTAGAAAGCTGACCACTCCCATTTCATTATACAGGTCACTTCCAAAATATGACCACTTTGGCCTGAAGTCTTATCTGTTTACATATTAACAAAAGGCCTTTCAAAATCCTTTTCATCTCTGTGCCAAATCAGGCTGATCAGAGCTCTGCCTGATTTATTCCCTTCTGAAAAAAAATCAAGGACAGAGTAACCTTGAGCCAAGGGACTAGCTTTGTGATAATAGGTAGTCCCCGGGTTGTGAGTGGGTTCTGTTCACAAGTTGATTTTCATGCATGTTGGCACACATTGCACGACTATATAAAATAGCCATTTGTAAGTTTGAGGAAACATTTACATGTCGGACCTTTAAAATTAATATTAATAAACCCCTGTATGGGATTATGCTCATAAGTATGAGCATTCTTAAATTGGACATTTGTAAATTGAAGATCACCTTCATAGACTGAAAAAGCAGTCGTTAATCTGCACGTGATGAAATGAGAACTCAGTAAAAACATAATTCTTAGTAACTGATCGCATTTTTATTGAAGGGCACATTAGTTTGCTGAGAACAGGTAAATTCACCATGCAAGTTTGTTTTTCCATAGCTGTAGGCCAACTGAAACTCAAAATGTGTAAAAGTACTATGCAGCGATAACATTCAAGGAATAAGTTTCAAATAATCATGAGAAGTGTGTAACATGGTCCTCAAAGTTAAGGAAAAGAGAAAAATTGAATGGGTGGCTTGAGCACAGCAAAGATCATCAGGAGTCCATAGAATAGAATCATAGAAACAGGCCATTTGGTCCATCAAGTCCACATCAAAGAGCATCCCGCCCCATCCCTGTAATCCTGCATTTCCCATGGCTAATCCACGTAGCCTGCACATCCCTAGATTCTATGGGCAATTTAGTTTGGCCAATCCACCTAACCTGCACGTCTTTGGACTATGGAGGAAACCTAAGTATCTGGGAGATTCCAACACTGGCATGGGGGAGAATGTGGCGACACCACACAGACTGTCACCTGAGGGTGGAGTTGAACCTAGGTCCTTGGTGCCGTGAGGAAGCAATGCTAATCTCTGAGCCACCAGGCCACCCTATCTAGTCTTTGGAAATACATTAATGTAGTAAAGCATCATCTTTAAGCAATGCATTATATATTAAGCCACAGGTCCAGGAGATCACATTGACCAACTGTTATTTATGAAGACCCTTCCCAGTCTGTGTCCAGTAATATCTTCACTTTAGACTAGAACAGATTTGTAAGGGTATTTTCCTATTGAGATGATGCATTCTCTACCCCATTCAAAGCTAATCCAATCACCTTGTGATAGCACTAATCACATCACTAGCAATCTATTTCAGAGGCTCAGTACACAGAATAGAAGAATCACTGTACGTCCAGTATAATCCTATTCATGTGTACTTTAAAGTGTTGGAAATAAACAAAATTGCCTCGTGTCACCTCCAACAAAAAAAGTACTGATAATTTGAAGCAAGATTTGGATTGATCTGGTAACATGCTAATTCAGACACAATGGGGTGAATGGCCTCTTCCAATGTTGTAAATATATGGGTCTACATCTGACAGAAAAGCCAATTGTACACAAACAAACAGTGAGAAAAATAATCATCAATGGAATTTTGTGTCTACATAATTGTAAAGTAAGCAAACGATTCAATACTATTACAAATGCTGAATAACATTATCATGCTATAAAAATGAATTCAAAAACACAGATGAATGTCATATGTGAACTGTTTTAGAGGGTTGATCAAAACTGCAGGAGACAAAGTTAAGAGTGATAGAAAAACTGGGAATAGACACATCAGCATTAAGAATGACAGCAACAGTTTGCCTTCCAAGTTATCACTTATCGTGTTCTCAATTCATGTTGAGCAGTTACTACAAAGCCCTGTCTTGTAAAAAATAGATGTTTGGGAATCAAGGACTTGTTATAGAAGAACATCAGATGTGAATTGATAAACAATTACCTCAGTATACACTGCGCAGAAAACTAAACATGGAATCCAAATTAATTCAGAAGTTCTGACCTCAATGATCTAACAATACACATTAATTTATTTTGTAATGACTGACACAGGGAGTGGGAGGTTGTAAGTTTGTTTGGTTCTCAAAAACCTTAGCAGCCCTATTACAAAACAACACTTTAGATTGAAATTATAGTAAAAACTTTGAACATAGAATATTTGAGAAAGTTTGATCAATTTGTGGGTACTGGCAGTTGAAACCAGATGAAGTAAATACCAAGTAATGCAGATTAATGCATTTTATAAGAATGATAGATTATTAAAGCTTTCTTTCTGGCTGGTTCTGGAAGTATGTCACAATGCTATCTGTACAATCCATGAGCACATTGAAGGTTGATTAAAATATAGTATGGCACTCAGTCAAACAGATGCACGATGCCCAATTTTAGAAAGTTGTCAAAGTTACAAGAATAATAAACCTGAAATTAAAAAAAAATGGAATCCATCAGCAGATTTTTGTTGACAACATTATTAGTATTGAAGGTCTTTACATTTGGAAAAATGCAGGCTTCAGTTATTGAACACTATCACATATAAAGGAAAAGAAACTCAGATTCTTGATTTGGTTAATAAATCACCTTATTAAATCTATTAGAAAAGGCAACTGAATTGAAAAGTACTCAAAAAAGGTAAGAAAGTTGCAAATATAGATTACAAAAATTGTTCACGCTAACTAGTTCTGAATGTCTAATCCAGTATCCCAGACAGATTTCGGAGCCCTGCTGGTGCAAGCAGAAGATGACTGCTGCAAATGCATTGTGTAATCATCATATTCATTGACTGATGCAGAGACAAGATATGCATAGATCAGGGAGAAACTGTAATTCTTACTTGTGAAAGGTTCTATCAGTTTATATTCATGTCACTTTGGGCCACAGGCCACTAACTGCTCTATTTGTGGAAATTGCTGAATGATTATTCTTTGCAAACACAAAGAGTGATGTTCAAGTCACAGAAGTGTGCACTGTTGACATTTGATTAAGAGGAATAGCCCAAATGAAAACAGTAATGAAAAAGCTGGTGAGGATATTACATAGATAGTTGAGTATCTAGCTAGTGACTAAATAGGCAGGTAAATTCTCTCAGTCACCATGGGGAAAATCCACACAAATAAGTATAGATCCACAGCTCTCAAGGTGAAAGCACACCACAGGCTAAGGAGGCAACAATATTATGCCAGAGTTCTCGGTTCAGACAGATTGCTTATTCTGATGATCCAGCTAGAAAGGTTGATGTAATCATAAAGGCCAGCTAGTACATTACTTGCAGTCAGGGTTAAGGAAGTAGGGCTATTAATATATGCTGTTCAAGGCTATGTTGAGGACAGTATGGATTATGGGAATATTATAGACAATATGGATTAGGGGCATATTATGGAAACTATGGTTAAAGAGGGGAAGGCTTTAATGCTCCTCAAAGACTGACAAAGGCCCTGAAGCCAAGTAAGATCAAAGTAGAGATAGTACAGCCCACGTGAAGCATGAAGTAATGGTTAGATGCGTGTCGAGGAGGGCCGTGATATTTCTATGGTGGTAAGAAATGTCAAAGGGTATCCTGAATAATATCTTGCAACAGGCAAGCAACCGTGATGGTCTTGAGCACAATAAAGCCACAGGAGCTATGGGACTGACTGTATGTGAAAGTTGTGAGGCCTCTTGTTACTCAGGAACACTTTGTCTACACTATAACATATGAGAGTCAGTTTTTAATCTGTTATTACAAATCCAGACAAATCAAGGGACAGGAGCTGAAAGGGACCAGAAGATAGAGGTGCAATGGACGCACCAAAACGTTTGGTATCTATGAGGAATACGATGGCGTCATTGAAATTTCACTTGACAAGCATTTCAGGCTATCAGTCTGGGAACATAGAACATAGAACATAGAACATAGAACAATACAGCACAGAACAGGCCCTTCGGCCCACGATCTTGTGCCGAACTTCTAACCTAGATTAAGTACCCATCCATGTACCTATCCAAATGCCGCTTAAAGGTCGCCAATGATTCCGACTCTACCACTCCCACGGGCAACGCATTCCATGCCCCCACCACTCTCTGGGTAAAGAACCCACCCCTGACATCTCCCCTATACCTTCCACCCTTCACCTTAAATTTATGTCCCCTTGTAACACTCTGTTGTACCCGGGGGAAAAGTTTCTGACTGTCTACTCTATCTATTCCTCTGATCATCTTATAAACCTCTATCAAGTCACCCCTCATCCTTCGCCGTTCCAACGAGAAAAGGCCGAGAACTCTCAACCTATCCTCGTATGACTTCCTCTCCATTCCAGGCAACATCCTGGTAAATCTTCTCTGCACCCTCTCCAAAGCTTCCACATCTTTCCTAAAGTGAGGCGACCAGAACTGCACACAGTACTCCAACTGTGGCCTAACCAAAGTCCTGTACAGCTGCAACATCACTTCACGACTCTTGAATTCAATCCCTCTGCTAATGAACGATAATACTCCATAGGCCTTCTTACAAACTCTATCCACCTGAGTGGCAACCTTCAAAGATCTATGTACATAGACCCCAAGATCCCTCTGTTCCTCCACCTGACTAAGAACCCTACCATTAACCCTGTATTCCGCATTCTTATTTGTTCTTCCAAAATGGACAACCTCACACTTGGCAGGGTTGAACTCCATCTGCCACTCCTCAGCCCAGCTCTGCATCATATCTAAGTCCCTCTGCAGCCGACAACAGCCCTCCTCACTGTCCACAACTCCACCTATCTTCGTATCATCTGCAAATTTACTGACCCACCCTTCGACTCCCTCATCTAAGTCATTAATAAAAATTGCAAACAGCAGAGGACCCAGAACTGATCCCTGCGGAACTCCACTTGTAACTGGGCTCCAGGCTGAATATTTACCATCTACCACCACTCTCTGCCTTCGACCGGTTAGCCAGTTTTCTATCCAATTGGCCAAATTTCCCTCTATCCCATGCCTCCTGACTTTCCGCATAAGCCTACCATGGGGAACCTTATCAAATGCCTTACTAAAATCCATGTACACTACATCCACTGCTCTACCCTCATCCACATGCTTGGTCACCTCCTCGAAGAATTCAATAAGACTTGTAAGGCAAGACCTACCCTTCACAAATCCGTGCTGGCTGTCCCTAATCAAGCAGTGTCTTTCCAGATACTCATAAATTCTATCCCTCAGTACCCTTTCCATTACTTTGCCTACCACAGAAGTAAGACTAACAGGCCTGTAATTCCCGGGGTTATCCCTATTCCCTTTTTTGAACAGGGGCACAACATTTGCTACTCTCCAGTCCCCTGGTACCACCCCCGTTGCCAGTGAAGACGAGAAGATCATTGCCAACGGTACTGCAATTTCCTCTCTTGCTTCCCACATAATCCTAGGATATATCCCATCAGGCCCAGGGGACTTGTCTATCCTCAAGTTGTTCAAAATGTCCAACACATCTTCCTTCCTAACAGGTATCTCTTCTGGCTTACCAGTCCATTTCACACTCTCCTCTTCTACAATACGGTCCCTCTCGTTCGTAAATACTGAAGAGAAGTACTTGTTCAAGACCTCTCCTATCTCTTCCGACTCAATACACAGTCTCCCACTACTGTCCTTGATCGGACCTACCCTCGTTCTCGTCATTCTCAGGTTTCTCACATACGCATAAAATGCCTTGGGGTTATCCTTGATCCTATCCGCCAATGATTTTTCATGCCCTCTCTTAGCTCTCCTAATCCCTTTCTTCAGGTCCCTTCTGGCTATCCTGTATCCCTCCACTGCTCTGTCTGAATCCTGTTTCCTCAACCTTATGTAAGCCTCCTTCTTCCTCTTTACCAGACATTCAACCTCTCTCGTCAACCAAGGCTCCCTCACACGACCATTTCTTTCCTGCCTGATAGGTACATACATATCATGGACACGTCGTATCTGCTCTTTGAAAAAGTTCCACATTTCCACCACATCCTTCCCTGACAGCCTATGCTCCCAACGTATGCTCCTCAAATCCTGCCTTACAGCATCGTAATTTCCCTTCCCCCAATTATAAAATCCACCTTGTTGTGCGCACCTATCTCTCTCCATAACCAAGGTGAAAGTCACAGAATTGTGGTCACCGTCACCAAAATGTTCACCCACTAACAAGCCCACCACTTGTCCCGGTTCATTACCGAGTACCAAATCCAATATGGCCTCCCCTCTGGTTGGACAATCTACATACTGCGTTAGAAAAGCTTCCTGGACACACTGCACAAACACCGCCCCATCCAATCTACTTGATCTAAAGAGCTTCCAATCAATATTTGGGAAGTTGAAGTCGCCCATGACTACGACCCTGTGGCTTCTGCACCTTTCCAAAATCTGTTTCCCAATCTGCTTCTCCACTTCTCTGCTGCTATTGGGGGGCCTATAGTAAACACCCAACAAGGTGACTGCACCTTTCCTATTTCTGACTTCAGCCCATACTACCTCCAGAGGCAGATCCCCCTCAAACTTCCTTTCTGCAGCCGTTATACCATTTCTAATTAGCAATGCCACCCCCCCTCCTTTTTTCCCACCCTCCCTAATCTTACTGAAACACCTGTAACCAGGAACCTCCAACAGCCATTCCTGTCCCTCATCTATCCACGTTTCCATGATGGCCACAACATCGTAGTCCCAGATACCGATCCACGCCTTAAGTTCACCCACCTTATTTCTGATACTCCTTGCGTTGAAGTATACGCACTTGAGCCCATCTCTGTGTCCGCAAGTAGTCCCTGTCAGTGCTACCTTTTCCACAGCCTCCCTACAGTCTTGGGCATCCTGACACACAGCTAGCTTATGTAAGCCTCCTTCTTCCTCTTTACCAGACATTCAACCTCTCTCGTCAACCAAGGCTCCCTCACACGACCATTTCTTTCCTGCCTGATAGGTACATACATATCATGGACACGTCGTATCTGCTCTTTGAAAAAGTTCCACAGCCTCCCTACAGGTGTGGAGCCTTTAGAGGGCATGAAAAATCATTGCTGGACTACAAGTCCGGATCCCATCCCCCTGCCAAATTAGTTTAAACCCCCCCGAAGAGTGCTAGCAAACCTACCCCCCAGGATATTGGTGCCCTTCTGGTTCAGGTGCAACCCGTCCTGTTTGTACATGGGCTCAAATCCTGCCCTGAAGCTAATGGAATTTAAATTCAATGAACAAATCTGGATTTGAAAGCTAATATCTATAATAGCTATGAAATAATTATTGTAAAAATACCTACCTTGTTCACTGGTGAGAGGAAAACTGCCACAGCTACCCGATGAAGGAGAAGCGCTCCAAAAGCTAGTACTTCCAAATAAACTTATTGGACTATAACCTGGTGTTGTGTGATTGTTAACTTGTCCACCCCACTCCAAGATTGGCTTTTCTGCATCATTCTTAGCTGGTCTGACCTACACATAATCCAGACCCACAGGAGTGGGGTTGACTCTTAAATGTTCTCTGTACTAGCCTCTCAGTTAGTCAGTCGGTTTCAAGGGAATTTAGGGATGAATTACAAATCTTGTCCTTGCCAGTCAGACCCACATCCCACAAAAGAATGAGGATAAAATAAATTTGAATTCATGATAGTTGATGATATCCCTGTTGCTGGAATGGTGCACGTGGAAGATACTTTTTCCAGTTTGAAATATGTCTTTTATGTGGACCCTGTGCTTGTTAATCCAGATTATTTCTAAATCTCTTTGTCCATACTGACACATTGGAACAGAGTATTGATGCTTAGCTGGGTGAGGTGGGTAATGTTTGGGCTAAGGATGTAGTGTCATAAGGTTAGTGGAATGGAAATGGTTAAATAATCAAATAGTAGAACATTTCAATAGCACCTAGTGCTGCAGAAGCTATAACTGTGTTTACATGGAACAGTATTTATTATGTGCCTTTAACACAATTCTTCAGTTATAGGTAAAAGAAATACATAACAAAAATGGCCACATATTGTGTTGGAGTATGAACTTGCAGGTATGAATGTCCAAAACAAAAGTGCCAAAAATTAGCCATATTAAAAGCGAACACAATTTCTGTCCTTGTAAATAATGGAGTAAAATAACTAAAAGACAGTTTTATTTATTTTCTTTTCTTTTTTTCTTTTTAGTGCTTTTTTTTCCTCCTGCACCCATGGTGTGTGTGTGCAGGTGTGAGACACAGTGAAAGACACAAAGTGCACGAATCTTTATTCAAATTCCACCACCAGGAAGACAGGAAAACACCCGGGTGGCCAGTGACAAACACTACCCTTCACATCAAAGGGCAGTGCTGTGTGATCAAAACAGTGAAGGGGAGGGTAGGGACTAAATCAAAATAGAATTGGAGGGAGAAATGATGCACTCCACTCCCTGCGGCGCCCACCTCTCCCTGAACAACTCCAGGGTGTTGGTCGACACCGCGTGCTCCTTCTCCAAGGACACCCGGGCTCTAACGTAACCGCGGAAAAGGGGCAGGCAGTCGGCCCTAACGACCCCCTCCACGGCCCGCTGCCTGGACCTGTTGATGGCGAGTTTGGCCAGGCCCAGCAGCAGACCCACGAGGAGGTCTTCAAACCTGCCCTCCTGCCCGTACCGGGTGAAAGACAGTTTTATGCATAGAAGTTTATTTCAACTCAATTCAGCGCAGTTAATCTAAAGGCATACGTCAGAGAGATTCATTAAATTCAGGTACAAACTGTGCAATTTGTTCACGTAAGTGTTGACCTGAAGTCTTTTTTGAATTTAATAGAAATGTGCCATTTCTTTGAATGCATTCATCAGTCTGTACTTTTTGTGAGTTAGGTGTGGAGCCTTTAGAGGGATTTAGCTCCCACTGATGGCCAGATAAAGCACAGAACAATTATAGGGTAAATGAATGCAACAGTTTAGCACTGCATCAATTTTGTACAATTCAAGGAGCTGGCGAAAGCTCACATGAAAATCTAATCTGTGGTTTAACAGTCACTTGTTCTCTTCTTATTAATGTGAATGCCTGAAGACAAGAAAGATCACAGAAGGACTTGAAATGAAGCAAGCAAATGTATTTAATTGAGAAACTTTACTATTTGCTTCCTGGGTACATACTGTCTAATTGGGTAAGTGAGGTGTTCATTGGGCTAAAAGCCACCAATGGTTTGCTTTTAAAAATGCAAAACAAAAATATTTATAGTTATAAAAGACTTAAGAAACCTCAAGATGATATTAATAAACAACTGATAATTTTCATCTGATTTTTTTTTGATTAAAAAATGGTTTAAATTAATTTTGCAGACTGTTTAGAGATACTGTAATTGGTAATAAATAACATACTATAATCTTAAAGAGATGCATTCACATTTGTACTGAGAAAAACACTTTCTGTAACAATCATTGGAATTTTTAAAATTATTCCAAGCATAAACAATCGGCATTAAATTGCTCTCTTTAATTCTCTGAGCTTGGCCAACTCTCATAAATTTAAAAACTAAATATTCAGTCGTAACTTAAATACTGCACCTGAATTTGTGTTTTTATAATTGATTCATCAACTTGTTTTCAAATTTTTTGGAAAAGAACAAAGAAGCCAAAAAAATCTTATTGAAGCATAATGGCTGCTGGAAAGTTCTGCACACAGTGACAATGTGTAATTATAGCACAGGCTTCAGCCTTCACAGACAGAGCGATCCTTTCTGGGAAACACATCAATGCCAAGATAAGAGCTTTCGGAGGATCCTGAGGGTTGTCAATAAAAATTTTAATGAAGTGCTGAAAGACAATTTTATAGGTACATTTACTCATAATGAACATTTTATGTTTTAACATCTGAAAAATTTTAGTTAGAATCCTGGATTTTCATGTTTCTGAGAGAAGAAAAATGGAAGAATTTATTTTTTTAAACTCAGTTTGAGCTATTTAAATGGTAGAGGTTTGTCATTTTTCAGAGCTGCTAGGTTGAATCTTACATGTTTTTTGGCGAATCAGTGTTTTCAAGTTTCACGGAGGATGCACCCAGATGGGCACTGGCATTCTGAAGCTGCCCAACCCCTTGGAGGGCAGTCTTTCTAAAGACATCTGAGAAGGGGAAAATGATGCTGCAATTCTCGAACAGGAGCTGGAGGTCCTGGTTAATGGGGTGGGTCCAGAGAACATGCAGAGGAGGTCATGCCACCAGACCTTGGCAGACTGGTCCAAGGTTGCTACCCAGGTCAGTGCTGCATCTATGGTCCAGAGGAATGGCCAGACGTGCTGCAAGAAATCACTCTGCCAAGGTATCTCTGCTTCCTCACCGTCAGTCAACCTCTGCTTCTGCACCCATGTCCCACCAAGGCTCATGCTTTGCTGCTATCACTATTTCCTGTAACATCATCCCTCATTCACTCTCGTTCTCCCCCAAACCCCCAGGCCACCAACAACCAAGGTCTCTGTGCTGCCTACTCACTTGCCTGAGACTCCTCACCACCTCTCACCAACATGCATCAGGACTAACGGCTGTGCCACCTACTTTCACTTCCCTGATTCCTACGTCTCCTCCATTATGTCAAAAGTCACTCGACACCAGGTTATAGTCCAACAGGTTTATTTGAAATTATAAGCTTTTGTAGCACTGTCCCTTTGTCAGGTGAAGTGAAGAGAGCATCTAGGCACAGCCTTTAAAATCAGAGAGATCCAAAGATCATACAAATGGTGTGATTGGAGTGTTGACAAGCTGAATAATGGGTGTCTGCAGGTGATCAGGAATGTCAGGTGGTGTGAGTAAAGTATCAACAACTGAAAGTGATGACCTATGATCTGATTAATTGAAGCAGAGAAATAATTACAAAAAATTTTCAAAAAAGGTGATGCTGGAGACAAACCAAATGACTGGAATAACATGCTAAGTATAAGAGTAGCATGCTGAGGGTCTAACCACAGTAACAAGTAATCCAAGACTCTACAAACTAATTAAGGTAGAGAGATCATGACAAGTTATCGACGTGATGGTGTTATCTCCCCTCAATTCAGGAGAAAACAGTCCATAACTAGGCGGAAAGAGCTGGGACATCAACATGACATCAGACTCCTCACCCACAAAGAGGATATAATTCTTCCATTGCAGAAGAATTTCCTGGACTACTCCAGGGGGATGCTGGGATAGCTATGTCCCTCCAACCAAGTCAGTACCACTCTCCATTCCACTGCAACTCTCTTATTAACCCCACTGTCAGTGTCATTCATTGAAAACCAATTCTAATCACTGGCTGTGACATCTACTATCCCCTGTGTCTTAAGGGTATCAGTGGGATAGCCACAAACCTGCAGAGAAATGGACTGCTCTGCTTGAGGGCACCTCTTCAACCTCTGAGGAAGAGTGTTGAGACACCTCGGAGGAAGCGTCAACAAGACTGGTTCCTTGTCCACGCATTCACCCTCCACTTCACTGTGATCACTCTGCAGCTAGCTGAAGAACAAACACTGCCAGCGAATAGATCAGCTTCAGTCAGGAGTGCATTATAGAGTCATAGAGTCAATTGTCAATCAGGGATTTTCTCCAAAAGCACATGGAGGTCCAGGAGCAACAGACAGTTATGTGGGATGCAATGGCCCTCTTAGCCCAGAGACTGCAGGCATGCAGTGAAGCTATGGAGACCCAACCACCTAATGCATGGGATCATCTGCCACCTCCATAGCCACGATCTCCAGGATTGAAGAGACAGTGACATGGGAGAGACAGAACCTGGCACTCACTCCAGTTGGGCCATCCACACCCCTGCACCACCACACCCCCTCCCCAATCTTGCCTGTTCCCCTTGGAAGTTGGAGCCAGCGAGCATCGGCTTGCCTCTGGCAAGAATATCTGGGCCATCCAGTCCCTGGGGTCAGATAAACAAACCTCTCAGGCCAATGGGATCCACTGGCTGAACAAGTCCCTCCACCTGAGCTGTGGAATCAGAAACAGCGCTGAGACATTGTGGGAGGAAAGAAAAATAAATCCTTTTCAGGGCACACTGGTGGCAAGCATGACAGTGCCCTCTATGTAAACTCTCACATTTGCAAAAAATGGCAATGGTTATTGCATAGGTCTGTTTGTTTGAGTCACTGTCTAGCTCCAGATGTAACTGTGTCAGGATAATGCCTAACAGCAGGTCCATTCAGGATATATCACAGAATGGTGCCTGTGTTGAAAACCTGCCTCAGCATCTGGAATGAAGATGGACAAGGTTTACGTAGGGTTCTGCTCCTCATGGTTAAACAAGCCAATTCTTTTTCTGGCCTCTGTGTCCAACAGTGTTAGGGTATATGAATTGGTCAGCAATGTCTCAGGGAGTGTGGTATATAGTGCACAAGGAGCTATGTTGACGGGATTTTCAGGGATTAGGGAGCCTTCGGTCCACTGTGCTGTACAATGCAGGGGCTTACTCTAAGGAGCCTCATTGCCAGTGGGCCCCTCCCTTACAGGCTGAGACACTTCCCCTGCCCACTCTGAGTGTGTTCACAGTCATTTTCTTCCCCATTGCACGCTTGCAATTTCCAGCAGGATGGAAAGCGACAGGGGCCACCTTTCACCAGTGGCTTCCAGTCTCCACCTCTACGTGTCAGTAAGGCCTAGAGCATCCACATCCTCTTCCTGATACCCCTTCCAGTCAACCCCACAGAATTCACACCACTCCACATGTCCATCCAATCTGTCTATTTGAGCCTATATCTGCCCACCTTCACCCACCCCCCCCCCCACCCCCAACAAACCCTGGCATATGAGGTGACCATGTTAAGTGCCTCTCCCAGGTACCCAAAGCCAGGGTCCTCCTGACTTTGGATGAAACCACTCCCACAAGACCCCATCCTTAGCATAACCCCTTATAAATAGTTTCCCCCCTTTCACAATTGACACTCTCCCATCTCCCTCAGCCTACAGTCCCCAACCCTCAAGAATAGAATTCTGACCATCCTTCATGGATCAGTGGCCCCCATCCATTAATTTCTCTGGACTGACTGTGGCTCACCTCTGCATCCCCAGGCCCAGAGCCCTGACTGAAACATCTCCCTGACTGTGTTAACTCTACTCTCTGGACTGGATGCTATGGAGCCACAGGGCTGAACATGATCCACTCCTAGGACTGCAGAAGCATGGACCACCTGAATGTGATCACCCTGATCTGATGCCTGACTGTGGCCAATTCTCTGGTCTAGTACAAGACACTGCCTTTGACTTACTGTGCTGGGATCCCCTGACTGATGGGTGCCTGCATGGGCGTCAGTGAGGATTACTTTGAGACATTCCTGCTTGCTTGCTGAACATGCAGTGGAAGCTGCTGGCCCTTGGTGGAGCTGTGAGATTGATGTCCAGCAAGATGTGCACCCCGATAACCTGAGGACTGCTGACTAACAGGCAAGCTACCAGGTTGTGTCATTATGTTTCTAGGCAAGGCAGGAATGTGGTGAGCATCCAGGTAGATACTAAGAGAGTGACCGTGAACAGAGACAAGCCCTGAGATACAGTTTAGTCCAATATCTGAACCAGGTACCTGTGCAGTGCTTTCTCAATGGTAGCTGCTGATGCAACCTGTAGTGCAAGTCTTTATTTGCCATGTGTCCTGTGGGTGGATTGGTGAGGTGCCATTAGGATCCTGAAGGGTTGGCAATTTGTGGTTGCCACTGTCCATGTGTGTGTGGCTGCTGCTCATGGGTTTGTGCCCTGTGATGTGTTGTATGGTGACCAAAATGGAAGCTGTTCATAGTGGTAAGCTGAAATCGCGAGGTTGCTGATGATTTGAGACACCATATGTTGTCTGAGGAGCTGCACAGTATGATGCTACAGAGCCACCACTGGCAATAATGTGTAATTACACATTCCGGGTTTACATCGGCAATTTCCATTATATTTGTGTAGAACAATTAATAATGATAATAAACATTATTTATAATGGAAAATGTTGACACTGTAAGGTGACAAAAAGATAACAACAGGAAATGAGATTTTATAAACTGAAATTGCATGCATACTTGCAATAACTTATTCAATATATGTACTGGACATCTTGTTCTAAGTCACTTAAGCAAATGTAATCCCATTGTTTAAGAAAAGACAAGCAGAGAAAACAGGGGACAACAGACCTGTCAGCCTGTGAGAAGTAGTAGGGAAAATACCAGAATCTACTATAAAGGATGTGGTTACTGGATTTTTAGAAAACAAGTATCTGATTAAACAGAATGAATATGGAGAAATCATGTTTGCAAATCTGTTTGTTGAACATGTTACCAGCAGAGTGGATAAAAGTGAACCTATGCATGTGAAACATTTAGATTATCAAAAGGCTTTTAATAAGGTTCCATGCAGGAAATTGGTAAACAAAATTGAAGTGCACAAAATCAGGGTGTTGGGCTAATACAAGAACACGGATTGAGAATTGGTCATCAGGCAGAAAGCAAAGAGTTGGAGTAAAGGGGCCATTTTCAGATAGGCAGACTTTGACCAGTGGAGAATCACAAAAATCAGATCTTTGGTCCCAGCTGTTTGCAATCTATATCAATGAATTGGATGTGGGGCCAGTTGTAATATTTCTACATTTGCAGATGACACCAAACTTGGTTGAGCTATGAGAAGAGGCTTCAAAATGATATGGACAAGCTGAGTGATTGATTAAGAATATGGCAGATGAAAAATAATGAAGGCAAGTGTGAAGTTGTCCACTTTAGTAGGAGGAAGGTAGACACAGAGTATTTCTTAAATGGTGAGAGATTGAAAAGTGTTGCTGTCTGAATGGACCTAGCTGTCCTTGTTCCTAAATCACAGAAAGCTCACATACAGATGCAGTGAGCAATTTGGAAGACAAACAGTATGTCAGCCTCTCTTTGAAGAGAGCTTGAGTTCAGGAGCAAAGAAGTCTTATTTTAATTGCACTTGGAGAATTGTTTGTAATTCTTTTCCCCATGCCGAATGAAGCATATACTTACCATTGAGAGAGTGCAGAAGAAGTTCACCAGACTGATTCTGGAATGGTGGACTGTCCAATGCGGAGAAATTGAAAAAACTGGGCTTATATTTCATGGAGCTTAGAAGATTGACAAGTTATCTCAATGAAACATCCTTGAAGGGATAGACAGAGTAACTGCAGAAGGTATCTTTTTCCTTGCCATGGAGTCTAAAACCAGCGGACACAACTTCAGAATAAAAAGGCAAGTCTGTAAGACCGAGAGGAAAAGGAACTCCTTTACTCACAGGAACTCTGGGACTGTCTAGCTCAGAGGGCTCTGGAAGCACAGTTATTAAGTGAGAAGGCTGGAGGGCTGAATGGCCTTTTGCTCCTCTGTTCCCAATTACTCAACAGCTGATTGTGTGATTCAACAGATTTGGAAATTCTGGCAACTACTTTAATAGCCCTTGCCATTGAATGCTATTTAATTGGAATTAGCCGTACAACAGCACTGGCCAGCATAACTGAAAACTGAAAGTTTCAGGTAAGAATGTTATTTTGTTTCCAGATTGAAAGTATTTTAGAAAAATCACAATATCATGGAAGGCTGTAAAACACATCGACAATTGCTGACAATAAATGGCAAGACCAAGTCACAGTGCTGAAACTGACTGCACTGAAGATAAGTGGTTTCCATAGTGATTTTTCCAGGTGTGGTCTTTGGTTTAGGAAGCTGCTGACAGATAAGCCTGACCCTGGCAATATGCACACGGCAGGGAATTGTGGCCAGCCTGAGGTGTGGCTGCAGGGGCTCGTGGCAGTCTGTGCTTTGAGGTTCACAGAGGAAGGTAGAGGTCACCCTCAGTTAATGCTGACGATCACAGGAAGCAGATTTTGGCAAACGAAAGAGACACAAAGCATTACAACAAAAATACAGTATTTCTTTCAGACAGGAAGAATGGTGAGATACATTTTCTAATTTGCACTTCAGTTATAAATATTTATTATTTTGTTTCCTGTAACTGTTTATTAGGTTTTATTAATCTCTGATGACAAAATTAAGGTTTGATCCCTGTAGTGAATGTTTTAACTTGCACACTGACTCTCTGACAAGATGACCAAATGGAAACTGGAACTCTGACTTTAAATGCTCAGAGGCAGCCTAGGCTGAGCCTCTGTTCAAGGCTGTGGGCAGTCGAGAAGTTTTCTTTTTACTTACCACATTACACAATTCACAAATACACTGAGAGTAATAAAGAAAGACATTTGATAAACATTTCATGGAAAAGGTATAAATTGTCATTTATGGTGAATTTTGTTGATTTTTGTGTCCAACACCAGCTCTCGCAGCTATTTTAATAGCAGTTGCTGTTTACAATCAGAGGCAGCCTATGAATCTTTGCATTGTTAAAAATCACACAACACCAGGTTATAGTCCAACAGGTTTATTTGGAAGCACTAGCTTTTGGATCGCTGCTCCTTCATCAGGTGGTTGTTGGAAATCCAGCCACCTGATGAAGGAGCAGCACTCTGAAAGCTAGTGCTTCCAAATAAACCTGTTGGACTATAACCTGGTGTTGTGTGATTTTTAACTTTGTACACCCCAGTCCAACACTGACACCTCCAAATTAATCTTTGCATGGACTTCTCTAGTTATATTTCAAAAGATAAAATGTCCAGTAATTAAAGGCTACTCAATGATTCTGTAAAATGAAAGTTATGCCACAATGCAGAGTATTGCAAATGCCATTCAGCCATGGGTGAATTTTTTTTGCCCACTAGAAGATAGTGCTGAGCACCTTCTCGAGCTTGAACTGCTGCTGCCCTTGTAGTGCAGATACATCCATATTAGTGCTGTCAGGGAGTGAGTCCCAGGATTTTGACCTGGCAGCAGTAAAGGAATGGCAATGCATGTCCAAGACAAGGTGATATGTATTAAATGAAAACCCAGAATAAAAAACTAGTTTGAGTAATGATGGTCAAGTAACTACAGGATTGTTTTAAAAACCTATTTGGCTCTCTAGGGAAGGAAATCTGTCATCCTTACTTGTTCTAGTCGATATGGCATCAAGCCCATGTTAATGAGGCTGCTCTCTGATATGGCCTACAAGCAACTCAGTCATATTACAGAAATGATAAAAAGGCTTTAGTTAGAGACATCCATCTTGTATGCCACACATGTAATTTGTGAGGAACTTAAAATCTGACAGGGAGGAATAGATTAAAATGCAACACGTTACTCATTGGTTGAGATAAACAAGTTCACTGATCCAACTTGTTGGATTACACAGAAGTAAAGATTCTCACAGAAATTCAGAAAATAGTAATAGCTTAGAAATATGCAATTTTCACAAATGACTTCTGAATTGGCAGAATTTTAATTACCAAGCTGAGATGTGGTTAAAGTGGTTTCTGATTAAAAATATACACCATAAATAATAATCCACTTGCACTCGTTAATTCGAGTGAGTTTCAGGCGAGTGGGGAACCCACCGTAAAGCTGTCATATAATTGAAGTAAAGTATTCAAAGAGACAATCAACTCAGGATTTAACCCAACATCATGTCTTTGGTAATCCAACAGATGGTCTTCAAAATGTGTGAGAAACTTTCCAGGGTGGATCAGATGAGAGTACAGAGTGGAGTACTTATCTAGTGAAACTGACGAGCTGGGAAGGCTTTGAACAGTGAAACTGAATGGCTGGATAGGAGGTTATTGATCACAATACTTCTTCTGAAAGTGCGTTCTTCAGGTGATATATGACTTCATGGAAGTCAATTTACTCCCACCTTAGAGTTCACGTGGAATTGATCTGCCGCTCCTTGCTCTCAGCCTTCACTACACAGCGTAAGGAGCTTATGCCACTCTACCTTGGACCTTTGGTAAGGAACAAGAGGAGCAATAGCAACAATGATACCAGCTTTTTTCTTCCCAACCACATGTACTCCACAGGACAGTAGGAATGGACACAGAGTTCCAGTTGGTAGGAAACAAGGCAAGGCAGCAATCAAGTACCTCAAGAGTTCAGCATTTCATGGCAAATCACTGCTGACATCTAGAGTCTTATGGAATAAGACACTTTTCCTATTGGGCTGGGTGGGAATGCATTCCCAGTGACTATCAATAGTTGTTACTAAATGGTTCCCCTTTCCCCACAATCTCTTCCAATCCTCACAGCTGCCCTTCACTTCCTGCAAGGAGAGAAAGTAGAGAGTTCCAAGTGAGAATAGTGGATTGTGTGGAGAAGATGAAAGGACATTTGAGGCAGGCAACTTTGAAGACTAGGTGTGAAATGGTGCAAAGATGAGGGAGGGTAAGAATCTTGGCAACTTCAGATGGGAGGGACTTGGAGAGGAAAGAATGAGCAGAACAGCAAGGAGTGTTGTTCGGAGGAATGTTGTGGTGGAAGCTGTTGGGAAAGTCAGAAGTTGTGATGACAATCCCTTTTTCTGCCTTCCTGAGGTCCTTGAACTTCTTTTTGCACTGTCTCCAGGTCAAAGGAGACCACCTTCTGCAACTCACTTCCTTGGCAACTTCCCTCCACAGCTACTTAGTTTGAGGAGCTGTCCACTTCCTCACATTCTTTAGAATGATCACTTCACCTGAACCCTAAGATCCCTTAACAGGATCTCCAGATAAGAGTGTGAAACTCCAGGAGGAAACTCTCTCAGCTTTCCTGTCCATTTCAGGAGTTGCAGAAACTTTAGTAATCAATGTATGCTCTAAGCGTACTAATTGATGCAAGGATCCCATATAACTGGTTATACTTCCTTTGACACCCTAATGAAGAGCTACCCAAAGCACACTGATAGAACAAATGTGTTCCTGGCCTGGCCACTGCCTTCATGTTTCTTACAGTAAAATTCTGTCCAATATATCTTGCCCACAATATTTATATACATCCATATGAATAACAGCTAAATCATAGGCATAGAAAATTGTATAATTCTTCAAACAACCGCGACTTCCCATATGTTAGAGATGGGTTCCCATAAGGTTTCCCCTTCAAAGTCCTGGAGCTCATGTTCTGCTGCATTCCCTCACGTTTGTATGGAAGACTGTCAATCAAATAGACTCCCACAATTGTATTAATGTCACTATGTTTATGTGATTTTTAAATCAAAATTCCATGAAAACACTCGCTTTCACATGTTTAGTTCCGATAGACCTCAACATCAACAAAGCATGTTTGCCTCCTTTCTCTCCTTAGTTTGATAAACCACTGGAGAAGTGGGCAGTGTTCACAAATGCGAAATTATGGCATGTCCTATTTATTACTGAAGAAATTTGAGTGCCTTAAAGATCTTCTGATCAGGCCAACAAAAACAAAATTGGACCTGTAGTTGAAAATCAGGTGAGGAATAGAGTATTTGTTCTCTAAACTCCCTGTCACTATTTAAAAGGGCCTAGACTCTATCTGTTTTGACGTCTGATATTTGGACATCTGATAGTTTTATTTTTCCTCACCAGCTTTTTACCTCCTTCTGCTCTAATGCATCTGGTGCCCTGACTGTCTCTCAATAGACTTGCAATCCAACCAAGTCTATCCATTTATTAAAATAATATGAGCATTGGAGAACAGTTTTATGATTTGTGTTGCTATCCAGGCTATATAAAATGTAAATACATTTTCAGTACTTCTTGTACTTTTATGTGACAAGCCATTCGTTTTCTTTCAAAGGGTGCCATTCACAATCTTGAAGACTGAGTTTTCAGAAATTTGTTATGATGGTGACAATAATAGAATAACTACCCTCATGAGATTTTTAATTAATGGGTCCTTTCATGGCCTAAAGTGGTTTAGAAAAAGGAAAAACAAATTACACTTAAGATAGCCACAGTGATCACAGGTTGAACTAGTATATTATTAAACAACTCTTAGTAGGGACAAAAAATCACACATCCTCAAAATGACTGAAAACATTCACTCAGATCTGCATCTCCTGTTTGATTTACATCTTTCTGTCAGTTTTGCATTTTGGGATAAAAGTCACCTGCAGATTTTCCAACTTGCAAAACAAAAAAACAGACATGGGTATACACAGAGGAATTGTATTGCACACTACTGCTTTTGGGCATAGCTGAAGAGGAAGTCTGATGGATTCATATCAGCAGAACTTAGAAGGCTTTCTCTTCTTCCCTGTTTTTCTCAGAATCTCTTGAAGATCACATGTCGTGATAAAGCAAATCGGAGAAACGACTATTCACCAAGAACGCAATGCTACCTAGACATATTGCTGTTGCTGAGGATACAAGCCATCAGTTAAAAAACTGTGCTCTCAGGTTAAGCCTAATTCCTGAAAAACTCTAAGGACTATAAAGCTGCATATTCTTGATCTTCCTTTTGTACTCAACAATCTCCACTTTTATTTAACTATTTTAAAAAATCTTTATATCTGTGTTTGTGTTGTTGATGTCATGTTTTATGATTTTTCTTGGGGTTAGTAAGTAATAAATGTTTTCATTTAGGAAAGCCTTGTAATTGGTCCCTTAATTTAGCTGCATGCTAAAAAAGTGAAAATCTTTGTTGCAACCAATCAAGATGGGTATAAATGGAAGACCCCTCTTCGCATGATCATTACAGATGAAACTTACCACCACAGAGCATACATTTTCCCCATTTACTACATTAATAATTTTCCCCATTTACTACATTAATAATTAATACACTGTATCTTTCCATCTTCATTATTCACAATAGCGCTGTTAAACAAATATAAATCTATTTTTCCCTCAATGGCATGTTTCTCCAGAATACTAATAAGAGCAGTAAATTTCCCAACCTTCTGGCAATTTTCAAATCTAGGTATATTCAAATCTATATAATATTTAAAGTGCCATTGAATCCAGTGTATAAACTAGTTTAATGAGGAACTATTAAATGACTCTGTCTCTCAGATGTGTGATCAAAGTACTATGGGGACTATGGAATAAAAAGAGTATTTCCACTCCTTGCTACTGACTAAAACTAATGAACTGTGTATTAATAAAAAAATCCAACATCTGTATTCCACATTGTGGTTAAAATAAATCTTATTTATGACATATGAAAATATTTGCATGGCAGTTGAACAGCATAAAATTCATAGCAATGGTTAAGTAAGTGCTTTATATTTCTGACAGGGATATTTAATACGTACAATTTCATTCTCATATTTTTGTTACAAATTATGCATTGAGACCAACTCAATTGGCTGAAGGGACGATAAAATGAACACTAGTTTTTCTTTGAATTCATGTTGACACATCTGATTTAGTTGAAGACTGGTAACCTGAGGATATTTAGGAATTTGACTGTCTCTATCAATTGCATGTTTGACAGTGATGTGTCAGATAATACAAGATGCCACCCTGTGGTTTGAAAGACAAGTGGCATACATCAATCTCTGTGGCCTCAAACTGAAATAACCATTTCTTATTAAGTGTCTAACCATTCACCTCCTTCCAGAAGATGCAGTTCGCAACCTTGCAGACCAGGCTGCAGAGATGATCATTACAAAGTACACATTTCCCCAAACTTTAAAAGTAAAAAAAAAACTTTATTGTACTACACTTCATGCATTGGCAAATTATGGAATTATTTTAGTTTTCAGTGAGAGAAGATTCCAAGATGGACAATTCACTGCTGAGCATAAGAAATCATTATGTGTTCAAACCATGATCCCAGTGGAATGGAAATCAAGTTACCTTCACTTTGGCAAAGTACAATCAACCATAACTGGCAACGACTGTACTATATTTCAGTGGAATGTATAAAATAACTAAATTGAAGAATTTAAACTAACTAAAGGGGGAAAAATAATATAAATTATATCAAGGTCTCAACTTTTTCATTTAAGACTGTGGATTTTACTTACAATTGCCAATTTACTCAGATCAAAAACAATTGGTAGTTTGGTGGATAGATTTTCATCTGTGCATGTCTCCTGGGTTCCCAAAAAGATGCAATTCACCCAAACGGACATGATCGTGAAGGAAGAGATCTGCTCACATATTTCCTCCTCCAAACCGGTTTCATGGCTTGGTTCATTTTAACCCCATGTGAATTAGTTTGTGGTCTATCCAAGGCAAATTGCCACCTTACATTCACAAAACCTGTGCTTCTTAGAGTTTTAAAGGACTCAAATGTCTCTCTCTCCAGTATCCTTTCCAGCACTTGGCAGCAGGCTTGTCCTTGCAAAGCCATCATCATAAATTAAAATTCAGAGTGCCACAATCCCCTTATAGCATTGTTTTTCTCTTTATTCCAAACACTACAATGATATCTTTCTGAAGATAGGGTACCTAAATTAACCAAAGCATTCCTAGCATAACCTCTCCAGTGTTTTGCACAAGGTTAGAATAACTTGCTTTGAATTAACCAAATGCCATTAAGATGTAGTCTGGTGCTTCATATTGATTGGAAGTCACAGCGAATGATCAATAATCACACTCAGATCCTTTCCTTTCTTAGCCTTTCGTAAAAAGACACTCTTTCATCATGTACATATGTTTGCCATTTCCTGTTCTAATATGCATTATGTTACATTGATCATTACTGTGCCATGGGAAGGTTCAAAACAAACCAAAACACTGTAGAAGAGGCTTGGAATCATGCAAGAGGCATTTTGTTCTGAGCTTGTCAGATATACCAGCAATAGGATGATATACAAATGCAAAGGTGCTACCTTTATGTTTCTATAGCTTCCAAGATTAAATACACACTGACCTTTGTTGATTCACCTATTCTTTAGTTAATTTTCAAAGTTTCTAATTAGCGGGTAATAAGCAGAATGTGTTTTGCCCCAACTGGCTGCTCCTTGCCCTTATTTTGCGAAGTGTCTAAATGTGTTCATCATAAAGAATGTGGTAACAGACGGCTGCTTGTCTAAACCTGACACTAAACATCACTATTCTGTAGAAGTCAACCAGAACCCATGTGTGCATGTCCAAGCTGAAAGGGAACAATTTCTAAAGGAAAGGGTGTGTATATGGGCTACTAGATAGAAACAAGTCTGGCAATTCAAGTGAAAAATAACCACAGCAAAGCACCATTTGATTCGAAACATTTCGTTATACTTTCTTCAATATTTGCCTGACATGTAAGATTGCTTTAATAGAATGATTTTTTGCAGCAATAAATCTCCTTTGCAGTTTAAAAAAAACGTTTCCTTTGTCAGTCACATCTGGAAGGTTTTTTAGGAAAGAAAGTTTTTTTCCTGAATATTAAGATCAGAATGACTGATGGTATGGAACTGCATAAAATCATTGAAATGTTTATGTTTGGGTAAAAAACAGTACTGTCTAAGAAGTGGTAAAGAGAAATGATTATTTTCAACAAATAATTCGAGGTGGAAACATGCATTGTATCATATTCATGCATTTTTCACTTATGCTTTGATTCCTGACAATTGGAAGTTTTTTTGGTAAAACTTGACTTGTACATAATTTGAACTACACAAAGAAAATAGCACAGAAAAGTGAAAAATTATGTCAATTAGCAGAAAATTTGAACCTAAAAACAATGAATTATCAGATAAATTGCTGAATTAGTGAGCAAAACTTAATTTAATTTAATGTGTCCCTAAAGTCACCTCATATTGTAGCGTGCCCAGTTTCCGTAACTATTATTGTCATATAGGCAAAAGATAGACTTATAATTTCTCAAAAATGTAAATGTGCACATAGAACAGAATCAAAGAATGATACGGCCATTTGGCCCATCATGCCTATGCCAACACAAGTGTGAGATTTTAAAGGTTGACATACTGCATTCACGTTTTCACTTTCTAAAGGATATCAACCTCTATGTCTGTTCATGTAAGAAGCAGCTCTGTGATTAAGTCCTCCATTGAGTCTCATTTCTCAGCCAGAGTCTCAAATCATAGTTTTACACAGAGGTTATTTCCACTGAAACCAAACCAACAGTCCAAAATGTCAATGGCAGTGTGCACTGTTAAGTAAATTATACTTAAATGAAACAATGCTACATTGTAACAGAAGCTTATAGATGCAGAGTACATTGCAAATAGCACTGCGTCCAGAGCAAGTCAGACTTGAATATAAATAGCATTTGCTGGAAGTATACAGTAGATCAGTCAAAATGTGAAAGAGACAGTAGATGAAGGTTTGAATCGGACTTTCCATCAGGACTGGCACACGCAGGTTGGAGAAGTCCCTTTGAAGACCTGAGAAAAACAAATTGAGAGATGAACAACAGGTAGGCATCAAGATTTGATACGTGCTCATTCTAATAGACAGCTCATTGATTTAATCCTCTGTAAATGGATTTAGGAAATGGTGCAAAGAGGTTAAAATGCTGTATTACCTCTGAAGATAATTGTCACCAGGCAGCTACTGCACATGCACAAAAGCAGATTTGTTACAGTTTGATAGAGATCTAATGCCAGTAAACACAGGTTTATGAATAACTTTTTGATATGCGTCCTGCAGTAAGAGCTTGACTTTTTGACTTGGCCCTCATCCATCATAGGGACATTTTTTTGTAAACATCTAAACTAACTATATGAATAATGTAGGAATAAGGCAGAATTGGAATGACTACAAACAAACTACAAAGAGGAAAAATGTGGTTTTAAACTCTGACTCTTTGATGATGTTGCTCTGCTCATATTCATAAATCCCCTGCCTCATTTAAGAAAATACATAAAATGATTATGAGAAAGAGCTACAATGTTCTCACCAGAGTTTCTGGTTAATATCATGAAGTTCTCATTCCCCACCTTTTGATGCTGAAATGAAGATTTGAAAAGTGCCTGTTTGACTGAATAGTACATTGCCTGAGCTTTTGTAGGTCTTCATTCATGCCTGACCTGGATTGACTGATCAGTTTTGATGATTGTTTGAAACACTAAACTTTAATTCCCACAAGTGAAAGTTTGCCATTCTCATTTATAGCTCTCAATGCATGGTTAAAAGATGAAATCCTGTTTCAGCTATTTATCCTTGAATATATCCTCTTGAATTGTTCCTGTTTCTGTTTGCAAAATATAACTGATGAGTCAGTCAAGCCTCATTGTTTGAATGGCAGAGTATTGGAGTCTCAGTAATGCTGGCCGATTAATCGCCTGGCATCTTACTAGATGGGGCATTGTCTCTTTTCAGCCCAGGAAGAAGCATATCTCATAGGGTGCCTTACTGTTGCCCATTGTGCAAGAACAAATCTCAGACCATGGTAGTAGAGGGAAGGAAGGTCAAGGCTGCTATAGGCTTGGCAACCTGACTCTGCAGACCCAATTGGAATGACTTGATCATCAGATGGAATACATTGCCTGAAACCATGTAATAGATCTAAAATTAAATAACTAGCATTGTCCACTTTACATTGAACAGAACCACCTGAATTTAATATATCCAAGCCACAGAACATTGTACTAATAAATGCAAACGGGATTAACATCATCATAACTGTGTTAGTAACAATGCAATTATGTTTTTGATGGTATCACAATTTTAATTTAGAATACCATGCATTTTAGTAATTAACGTACTCAAATTAATTTCTATTACCTGTTATTTTAACAAAGAATTCATGGCTCATTCATTTTAAATGAGTTAACACATTGAACAAAGTAGCAAATGCATGAAGTGTTTGTATCTCCCAGCAACATTTCAGGATGTGATTTTTATGACTTCACTGGCCTCCACCTCAATAAAACACAATCGTCAAAGAGTAACTTAAATAAATACAGTGTAGGGTGAGTGTTACAAACTAAATTCTTCATGGAGACCAATGTGATATGATTTTAATTTGCAATTATGAGTCTGGCCATAACTCACTGGTGATGCATACACCGTAGTCGTTCTGTTCATTAAAATACAAATGACCTTCTCTGGCCAGACCTCCATGAAGGATCCTCTGTTTGTTGTTTTTTTCTCAAATGTGAGAGTCCCTCAGTTCACAAAGTCATGAAACTTACTCTCACAAGTGAACTGTTGGGTGATATCAGCAGTTGAATTACTTCTATATTCTCCTGCAATGTTAGAAGGTAAAGCAGATCCCTCAGGCATGTTACTAATTGTAGGGCTGAATTTTGAGCTCGTGGTAGAGCTGGGAACTAAGGTGGGTGGGTGGGAGCTTAAAATAGCAAACTAGCATGCTACTCCCCAAGATTACCCTTGTCCAAAATCTTTTTCAATGGTTGGGGTTAGGGAAGCAAGGACAGTAGTATATCTGTTCCTGATGCAGATGGAAGCTGATTTAGCGAATTGACAGGTGGATCATCCAGTTACTTTCCCAGTTCCTTAAGGCAGCACCCTGATGGTAAACAAAGGGGCACTAGTTTAGGCACATCCCTCACAGTGGCAGAGATTTCGTACTTACATTTTGAGGAAGTTGAAAAGTGGGTGCCAGTTTTGTCAAAGGGATTGATTGATCTGTGTTTGATTATGCTCATCAGTTCTCTGATCTATGTTGACTATGCTTGATTGCTCGAGGCTGTGAGTGGAACTGGAAAGCAAATTATTCAGAAAACTTTCCAGGCAAAAGACCTGGGATTAAGCTGAGACCATGTGTGTTTGGAAATCCGTCGAGTTCTGAGATATTTTAAAGTAATGTAAATAAATTGTTGTAAATTAAAACCTAGTATCATATCTGCACTATTTTGAGAGAAGTCAGACATATAAGATATACAACTTACTGTTGAATACACAACACAAAATTAGTTACAAGGATGGCTGCGAGAAGTTGAACTTTGCCAGCTCCAGAACAATTACTTTCATCACCATAGAATCCTCCCATAACTTGAAAATAATCAATTTTGGGATTCAAGATATATTTGCTTGTGAAGGAGATGGTCTGGGTGTAGCAGTGGTCCATAAGAAAGCAATATTATTGTCTTGGGGCAGAAGGCCAATGAACATTTGAGTAGTTCAGATAAGATGTGATGCAAGGTGTGTGATATGTTTAAATTATACATAATGTTTAGAGTTTGAGAGTTTGGTTATTTTTATGAAGAGTTTAGGCACAGTTCTTGTAATGGGTGACTTTAACTTTCCCAATATTGATTGCAACCTCCTTCGAGCAGATGGTTTGGAAGGAGCTGTTTTTGTAAGGTGTGTTCAGGAGGGTTTCCTAACTCAGTACGTTGACAGGCTGACGAGGGGAGAGACCATTTTGGATTTGGTGCTCTGCAATTAGTCGGGGTAGGTGTCAGATCTTGCGGTGGGAGAGCATTTTGGTGATAGTGATCACAACTGCCTCACATTCTACATAGCTATGGAGAAGGAGAGAAGCAGGCACAATGGGAGGATACTTAATTGGGGAAAAGGAAACTATGATGCTATCAGACGTGAGTTGGGAAGCATGGACTGGGAGCAATTGTTCCATGGAAAGGGCACTATAGACATGTGGAGACTGTTTAAGGAACAGTTGTTGCGAGTGATGCATAAATGTCTTCCTCTGAGACAGGCAAGAAGGGGTAAGATAAAGGAATCTTGGATGACGAGAGCGGAGGAGCTTCTCGTCAAAAGAAAGAAGGCAGCTTACGAAAGGTGGAGGAAGCAAGGGTCTCGCTCAGCTCTAGAGGATTACAGGCAAGTGAGGAAGGAGCTCAAAAATGGTCTGAGGAGAGCCAGGAGAGGGCACAAAAAAGGCTTGGCAGGAAGGATTAGGGAGATTCCAAAGGCATTTTACACGTATGTGAGGAATAAGAGAATGATCAAAGAAAGAGTAGGGCCGATCAGGAATAGCATAGGGAACTTGTGTATAAAGTCTGAGGAGGTAGGGGAAGCCCTAAATGAGTTTTTTGCTTCTGTCTTTAGTAAAGAAAAGGGCCTTGTAGTGAATGAAACCATTGAGGAGCAGGTAAGCATGCTGGAATGGATAGAGATTGAGGAAGCTGATGTGCTGAAAATTTTGACAAACATTAAGATTGACAAGTCACCAGGCCCAGACCAGATTTGTCCTTGGCTGCTTTGGGAAGCGAGAAATGTGACTGCTTCACCACTTGCGAAGATCTTTGCATCCTTGCTCTCCACCGGAGTCGTACCTGAGGACTGGAGAGATGCAAATGTAATTCCTCTCTTCAAGAAAGGAAATAGGGAAATCTCCAGCAATTACAGACCAGTCAGTCTCACGTCTGTCATCTGCAAGGTGTTAGAAAGAATTCTGAGGGATAGGATTTATGACCATCTGGAAGAGCATGGCTTGATTAAATGCAGTCAGCACGGCTTTGTGAGGGGCAGGTCATGCCTCACAAATCTTGAGTTCTTTGGGGATGTTACTAGACAAGTTGATGAGGGTGGATGTGGTGTATTTGGACTTCAGCAAGGCATTTGATAAGGTTCCCCATGGTAGGCTCATTCAGAAGGTCAGGAGGAATGGGATACAGGGAAATTTAGCTGTCTGTATACAGAATTGGCTGGTCGACAGAAGACAGCGAGTGGTAGTGGAAGGAAAGTATTCTGCCTGGAAGTCAGTGGTGAGTGGTGTTCCACAGAGCTCTGTTCTTGGGCCTCTACTCTTTGTAATTTTTATTAATGACTTGGATGAGGGGATTGAAGGATGGGTCAGCAAGTTTGCAGACGACACAAAGGTTGGAGGTGTCGTTGACAGTATTGAGGGCTGTTGTAGGCTGCAACGGGACATTGACAGGATGCAGAAATGGGCTGAGCGGTGGCAGATGGAGTTCAACCTGGATAAATGCGAAGTGATGCATTTTGGAAGGTCAAACTTGAAAGTTGAGTACAGGATTAAGGATAGGATTCTTGGCAGTGTGGAGGAACAGAGGGATCTTGGTGTACAGGTACATAGATCCCTTAAAATTGTCACCCAAGTGGACAGGGTTGTTAAGAAAGCATATGGTGTTTTGGCTTTCATTAACAGGGGGATTGAGTTTAAGAGCCATGAGATTTTGTTGCAGCTCTATAAAACTTTGGTTAGACTGCACTTGGAATACTGTGTCCAGTTCTGGTCGCCCTATTATAGGAAAGATGTGGATGCTTTGGAGAGGGTTCAGAGGAGGTTTACCAGGATGCTGCCTGGAATGGAAGGCTTATCTTACAAAGAGAGGTTGACTGAGCTCGGACTTTTATCATTGGAAAAAAGAAGGAAGAGATGGGACCTAATTGAGGTGTACAAGATAATGAGAGGCATAGATAGAGTTGATAGCCAGAGACTTTTTCCCAAGGCAGAAATTGTTCACACGAGGTGTCATAATTTTGAGCTGTTTGGCAGAAAGTATAGAGGGGATGTCAGAGGCGGGTTCTTTACACAGAGAGTTGTGAGAGCATGGAATGCGTTGCCAGCAGCAGTTGTGCAAGTGAGGTCATTGGGGATACTTAAGAGACTGCTGGATATGCATATGGTCACAGAAATTTGAGGGTTCGTACATTAGGTTTATCTTGCATGAGGATCAATAGTCGGCACAACATCGTGGGCTGAAGGGCCTGTTCTGTGCTGTACTGTTCTATGTTCTATGTTCTTCTGGAACAGTACACAAATCCAGTATATGTCAGCGAGCAGGGAACCCCAAGAGTGTGATTGGAAAATTGTTTGCCCTGGTTGGTATATGACAAATGGAATAAATATTGAAGATCACTAGCTTGTTTTCAATTTAAAATAATCAAGGATTGATTTTTGTTTCAGAAAATTTAAAAAAATGAATGATTTTAGGGGTGTTCAGAGACCTTTCTGGGATCAGAAACAAGTGCAATCTCTCTCCTAGAAAGGAGTTTTTACCAGAGCACTTAAGAGAATAAGTTACCTCAGTGACAAATTTTAGGCAACTACCAGATCAGTACTCTTTTGTTAGAAATCAGCAGGTTATTAGAAGCTGAGAAAACTTATGGTCTCAGTTTTGTGAATATTTGTGTAAGGCGATTCACAGTCCACAGCCCAGAAATTTGGGAGAGAATCAGCTAAGTAGAACTTAAAAATTTGATATGAATTTCCCTAGATTTGACTGACTGTAAAGAAATGGTGTTGGTGAATAGCTTAAAACTTTGATTTGCTGAGTTTAAAAAAGAAATTCGCACTGTGTTCTATATTCAGGTGGCTTGATTTGTTTTTTTTCTTTCATGTATTAAACTTCTGACTGTTGTTAAAGAAATTCTGCAGCCTCGATGGTGTGTTTCAGATAATAAACACTGTTGACTAAAATCTAAAAAATAAATCCTTCAAGCCAGATTTCATTCTGGGATCTGACTTGCCCAGTAGTACCATTAGCTGGGATTGTATCAATGTCTATATTTTATGCAGTAGTAGATGCTCTTGGAAAATACTTTGGGCCAAAGAAAAGTTTGATGAATTAATAATCAGTTCTGTCAGAAATCCCTTGGAAATGGTGAGCCAATCAGAATTGTGGCAATTGGCTTATATATGTAGATTCGACATACAGTACTAATCAATGAACTCATTGTGACCACTTAATTGAAAAGACTTAAATTCCATGAATTAGAAAATGTCTTCAAATGGAAGATAATGAATTAACTTTGGAAAATGTAATGGCAGTCTAAACCAAATCTGCCATTTTAGATTCAAAAAGGTTACACAGAAATGCAACTTTAGACTTAGTATTGCGGATAAAATATGCCCTACCAGCTGGAGTACAAGGGTTATGGACAAAGAGACACCAGCAGTCTTGTCATCATATATCCCATTATAGTCAGACACCTTCAAAACAGTGCTCATCAAGTCACCACACCATTTCCAGCTCAAGGGATAAAGTGCAATTCATCCACAAACTCAAATTGTTTTGCAAAGTCACACAAGTCAGTGAAGAGTCATAGAGTCATAACGATGTACAGCATGGAAACAGACCCTTCAGTTCAACTCGTCCATGGCGACAAGATGTCCTAAATTAATTGAGTCCCATTTGCCAGCACTTGGCCCATATCGTTCTAAACCCTTCCTATTCATATACCCATCCAGATGCCTTTTAAATGTTGTAATTATACCAGCCTCCACCACTTCCTCTGGCAACACATTCCATACATGCATCACCTTAAACCTTTGCCATCTAGTTCTGGACTCCCCCAACTAAAGGAAAAACCTTGTCTAGTTTTACCCTATCTATACCCCTCAGATTTTATAAACCTCTACAAGGTCAGCCCTCAGCCTCCGATGCTCCGGGGAAAGCAGCCCCAGCCTATTCAACCTTTCCCTGTAGCTCCAATCCTGGCAGAGGTTCATCAATGCAACTTGTGGATGAATCTCTAGCTGAGGGTGAAGCTTGGGCATGCATCAGACATCGTAAAAGGAAACTACTATTTCAAATGCCTTGATCAAGTGGTTGCACATAAAATGATCCACAGTGAGGACAAACCCTACAAATGCAAACTCCATGGAAAAGGATTCACTGTCAGATTTGTACAAGAACCACAAAGATTTCAGACTCCTGTCTCCGTGTAGGAACATGCACCGATGCACAATAGTAAACAAATTTATGTGACAAAGTATTTTTGGCTCCCTTTACACTTCAGCTACACAAATAAGACAAGTATGGGAGCAAAGGATAAGATTTGTCCATATTGTGGCCAGAAAATTATCAGTAATGCAATATTATATGTGTACATTTAAAGCTACATGGATGAGCATCCATCTCATTCTCCCTGCTATGGCAAAGATTTTAACAAGAAAGATGCAGATCAGAACACACACTAGAAACACCTTTCCAGTGTCAGAATGTAACAAGGCTTTAGTCAGAAAATGAACATATGAGGACTGTGATGATGACGATAGGGAGGGAGTGATGTAGTGGCATTGTCACTGGACAGTAATCCATGGCACTTGGTGGAATTTCAACACAAAAATCTGGAATTAAAGACTAATGATGACCATGAAACAATTGCTAATTGTCGTAAAAATTCATCTGCTCCATTCAGGAAGTATATTTGCCATCACTACCTGCTCTGGCCTCAACTCCACAACTCCAGGCACACAGCAAATCAATTGACTCTTAATTGCTCTCTGAACTAGCTTAGCAAACTACAATTGTAATATTAAAACACATCAAGTGAATAAAATTGAACAGCTTACCCAACATCGACTTGACACCGGAAACAATAATAGCAACCCTGTCGAACCTTCAAAGTTCTCTATGCTAACGTCTAAGAGACAGTTACAACACTGGGAGAGTTGACCAAAAGATTAATCCAGCAACAGCCGTTGTCTGTAAGGTATGACTATGAGAATGACTATGTACTATCCCTGAATATGCCCTGTCCCAAGGATCCCCCAAAGCGATATACAAGCATTGCATCACATCTGCAGAAGACTTCTTGGTCCTGGTGAAAGAGCGGGTTGTATTCAAGCAATGCTCAGCCTCAGTCAGTGGGTTGTATAACAGTCATTATCTGTGATTACAGAGGGGAGTTCTTGTCTCCCAATAATTATCCTTGTAAGGCATCCAGTTCTTGAAATGAAGTAGGATCCTGAGAGTTCTCAAGGATAGGCATCATGGCAGTTTCCACTGTAGCTGATGTGGACACCTAAGATGTGGTACTAATCACCTCAGATGACTTGGTCATTAACCAAATGGAACTCTTATCTATTGGTGAAATCTGATGTGTTATGATACGATGTTTTCAATGTGACATGTGTACAGTCTATAGTGCCCTTCACTTGGGGGATGCCAGTTTGTATTGACAAAGCCCCCTGCCTGGACTGCAGCACTGACCTTGTCATGAAGGAACAAGATGAAATGGTATGATCTGGAATCACAACCCCTCAGTGGAGCCTTGGAAGCAGCTGGTTACATAAAAATGGAACACAGCTGTCACCTTGACAGTCACTGAGATAGGAAAGTCTCTGACTCCTTCAGGTCACAGCTCCAGCAGACACTGTTCTGTAACATCGTCAGTCAGAGGAAGCATTGTGTGGAGAAATAGTACCGAGGATGATTGACTCTGGACCTCCTGTAGCTGCTCTGATGGGGGTTTTAGCTGCAACATCTTCATATGGAGATGATTCAGCAAAATGCTGGAGCTTGCTGGTGTGTCTCAATTTCTCTGTACTCCATCCCTTATCCAGGGGTGCTCAACAGACAGTTGGGAGAGAGTTGGGCAACTTCGCACCAGGTGCCCTGTTCTTACCAGCGCATTGCCTGTAGTACCCAGCTGGAGAAGGAAACATTCTCAGAAATCTCCTCTCAGGAGTCTCCAGATATGACAGTGACCTTCCACCTCCAGCCTGCCTGCCACCTTCCTGTGTGTGGGAGATCAAGCTGAGAGTGTTGCACTTACTTCTGGCAAGGATATACTCAGTCGGTCTGGGAAGTCTAGACTCAAACACTCTTGACTAAACCTCTAAGACCAAGAGGCACCACTGAAAGGCAGGCTCCCTCTTCCCCAGAAATGGAACTTGGAACCGCACTGGAGGGACATAATGGGAAGGAAAGGAAATAAAGAAAACCTCTTGAGGGAACAATGGTGACATTTCACTGCAAATAAAGTCTGACATTTGTTACACATGCTCAGAATGTTGCTCCCTGTATTTGCTCAGGACCCTATGTGGCCCCCGGAGTAACTGTTGCACTGTGAGGTCAGACATCAGTTCACATGCATGGTGTTCCATGGAGCAAGGCCTGACCTAAGAAGCTACTGTACTTTGTGTAGACCATGTGAACATCACATACAGGACAGACACCAGCAACTGGGTATCTTGTCACTTATGTTGGTACAACATCACTGACCTCTGTGGCTAAAGGTCTTGCTCTGCATGAAATGCTTAGCAATGGTTGGGCCTTGGGCCTGTGTAGGACACCATGAAGCAATGGATAAGGGTCACCAGCAATTGAGAGGCTGCAGCAGTGTGTCTAGTGCAGGTCTGTGTGTACTGTGTTCATCCCTTGAAGGCTTCACATCACTGGGTTTTGTAGGTCTCTCCTTAGCCTACTCACTCCAAGTGTGGATGCAGTCATTTTCTCTCCCATTGTGTATCTGCAATTTCCAGGTTGATGGAAGTTGACAGCGACGGCTCCTCAGGCAGCAAATTCCAGGCTCTATCTTTATGTGTCAGTGATGCCCTGAATATCTACATCCACCTCCTGAAGCCAAAGGGCTTCACACCTCCACAGGTTCCTACCCACCCTGTCCATGTGAGCTTTCCCCAGCCTGACTTTACCCCCCAGCCCTGGCCTATCAGGTGACCGTGCCATGTATTCTCATACACTTCCCCCGGCCACTTCACAATTGTCATTCCCCTGCCTCTCAGTCTGATTCCTAGTCTCCACAAATACATTCCCTAGCTCCCTACTCAAAATAACCGCTCCCTTTACGCACAATACCTCCCCTACCCACCTCACCCACCCTTCCCCTCTCCACTCCCTTGTTACCCCTGCCCTTGGTGCATGGTGGATTAACTGTGATCCATCCCTTTATGTGATCAAACCCCACAGCCTTGGTCTGGAAGTGCCCACAGCCCTGACTGAGTCACCGCTCGACTGGCCATCTGTTAACCCCTCTCCAGACTGCAGATACACAGAGTCCTCGAGCAAGTCTCCCTCTGTCCATATGTCTGACTTTGAGCTCGAACCTTGGACTGATCTCAGAAGCTGCGTTTGACTAACTGTACTGGGTCCACCTGACCGACGGGTGTCTCTGTGGACTTTACTGAGGATCAATCTAATTGGACTTTGAGACGTGGCCGTTTACTTGCAGGGAATGCTGTGTGTTTGCCATGTAAGATGCTGGCACATGGTGCTGGTGTGAGATTGATGGAGCACAGTCCTTTCAGATAAATGTCTGTCCCCCTGATAGAACACTGCTGACCAGGAAGGCAGTCCCCTTGACTGAGCACCACTGACCAGAAAGGCAGTCCCCTTATCTGAGCACAACTGACCAGGAAAGCAATCCTCTTGTCTGAGCACTGCTGACTAGGAAGACATGCTGCTTGTCTCTGTTGAGTACGCGAAGAGGCAAGGCAGGAAAGCTGAGAGTAGGCAGATAGGTGCCAAGTGAGGGCCCACCAAGAGAGTGAGCATGATCCACTGTGTGAGCTGGGTACATGCCCCTGCAGTATCATTGCAATGCAGAGTGCTGGTGCACCCCAAAATGCTGCTTTAAAAGTGACCGGAGAGGTGCCACGAAGGTTCAAAGAAGTTGGCAGGGGTCAGATGCCAGTATCTGTGGAAGGATGAGTAAGTTCAGCAAGCGGGCTAGGATGTTGTTACTCAATATCCAAGATGACAATCCAGGACAGCAAGCAGTGAGCTGGAGTCACTTGGGACACACTCTGGCTTCCATATCAGGAATTGTTCAGGTTTAGTTTCCCCATAGGGGATGGTTGAATAGAAAGTTGCATATTAATGAGGCAGAAGTCATAGAATCCCTACAGTGTGGAAATAGGCCTAACCAGTCCACACTAGCCCTCCAAAGATGAACCCACCCAGACACATTCCTCTACCATATCGATGTTACCCTATAACCCCTCACTTAATGAGGCTGTTAACAAGCAATGATCCTCTTTAACAGGCATCCCGCTGCTCCTTCGTGAGAATCCCTGTCTCCACACCCAGAACTCTGTTCAAAAATGCAACGAGTTTCTCTCGATGTGGAGAAAGGCCTTACCTGGCGTCTCACAGGATTTCCCAGATTTCTCGCTATGGCCCACATCATTCAGGAACCCACACGACTGTGCGCCTTATTTTAAAACAGCGCCCCCAATTCTAAATTCCTCTATGAAGGGAGTGACCCTACAAGCATTCAAGTCATATGATCCATCACCTCACAATGAATCACTTGGTGGATATTTACTCTCCGACAGGAGTTTAATATTTATTTGATTAGAATCAAATGTAAGTGGGCTGTCCCTCTGATTTTTAAGTGAATGAAACAGGAGAAGCCTCAGTAATCACAGAGGGAAGTTGTGTTAGGGAGCTACCCTATCATCTATATAAAGCCTTGAGGGAGTTGTTGAAATGGAGGAGTGCGTGCATTGTGACAGGATGTTGGACTTGTTCTTGCTGCCAATTCAGGTTTCATTTATTCCAGTCCATCATGGGACTGACAGCTGAAGTATTAGCTCACCGCAGCTACACAATTGGGATCGGCTGCAAAGAGAAAAAGCAACAATTGCAAAACATGACAGTTCATACTCCTACAAAGGTGTTTGCAAAAAGAAACCGTGTTGAGTCACTGACAGATGTTCGTGCATTGAAACGGAATCATTAAATATTTTTCATGCAGTAGCAACCCATTAACAATCGCTGTACAATACACAGATTCCATCTCAAGTGAAGCATAAAAGCAACACACAAGACTCTGTTTGCTTAAGCTATATGTCAGTGGGTGCACAGCTGCCAGTCAAACAAAGAGCTGGTGAGTTTTCTTGAAATGTTTCTGTACCCTCATACAGCTGAGAGGACAGCTCACAGGCAGCCCCCTCCCCGTATGCTTGTACCAGTTCTTTTTAATGTGCCTTTGACAGGTGGATGACTGCTTTCCTCCTTTGATCCAAGGCAGCATTGTCTAAATTTACCCCCTCCCTTCTTGAACTACTTTAAGATCGAGGGTTTTCAAAATGGACTATCATGATTTTTAAAGTCAATCAAAATTACCTTGCCAGTTTGCTTACAGACTGTCCACTAGCTAAGAAAATCAAGTTGGTTATCAAAACTGGAACTGAAAAGACCAACTCTGCAATCTTATTTTGCCATTTTAGGAAATTATGAGATTTAGCTCAGAGTCCAACAACAGTCAACAATCTTTACACTCTGCAGGATAAAGCAACCTGCTTGATTGGCGCCATATCCACAAACATACAATTCTCCACCACCGGTGCTCAGTAGCAGCAGTGTGTACGGTGTACAAGATGCACTGCAGAAATTCAAAGATCCTTAGAAACAACTTTTCAAACCTGTGACCACTTCCATCTAGAAGCAGCAGGGCAGCAGATTCAAGGGAACACCTCCATTTGTAGGTTTCCCTCCAAGACAGTCAGCATCCTGACTTGGAAATGCATCACTGTTCCTTCACTGTCGTTGGGTCAAAATCCTTGAATTCCTTCCCAAAAGCATTGTGGGTGTACCTATAATTTGTGGATCGCAGCAGTTCGAGAAGGTAGCTCACCACCACCTTCTCAAAGGTAACTAGGGACAGACAATAAATGCAAACCCAGCCAGTGACACCTACATCCCATGAGTTAATTAAAATGTGATAGCATATTGATATAGTTTTGAAATAACTTAGTTTTTAATAAGGATTCTGATGGTGATATTCACTTTTTAAATAGAACATCTTGTCATGATAAGGTTTCTTGGGAAGTCTTTACATAGAATAAGAAAGGGCAGGGAGTTCATATTAATGTGGAATATCTGTGACTAGAGAGGGGAGAAAGGCATTCTTGATGGTATAGTTTATAACTGATTATTTCATTTATTCACATCTATATGGTGTTATCTACTCCAAAAAGTGCCTTACTAGGACCTATATGAAAAACCAGAATTTATAACTAGAGCAACGTTTTCTGTGGCAGACCTGTCTTCTGTTGCTATGTTGAGACTTGCCTCTCTATCACAGCCAAGGGTTTTCCATGGCAATAATTGCAGATAAAATAAAGAAAACATCGTAATAATGATAATTAAGGCACCTGATATTTTCTGTAAGACTTTCACATACCCCTGATCAAGGTTGAGTAAACTGTCAGACTGCCTCGCAAGATACTGTGGAGGTAATTATTCTGCATGTTGCATTGTGCAAAGTTAATTCTCATTTATTCATACTTGAGAAAAAACACTATCTTTAATGCCAGCCGCAAGATGGCTAGCCTTCTTAATGGAAACAAGACACTACCCATTTGACATAGGAGGTCAAATAAGTCAATGGAAAATTCAGGTACCTACAATATAGACACAATGTCAACCGTATGCGCTGATTTAATTCTGTCACATTGCTTTTCAGGAAAGCCTGCAGTTCTGGTGATATCATCAGCATTCACTATTGGAATAAAACTGTTTAAAAATCTTCGGGAGGAAGACAGTAATTAATAAAAAGTAAAGCTTTCTTCTTAAAATGTCACTCTGACTTTTTACATTTCTCCCAGTGACCTTTTGTGTGTTTCTCTTTTAAAAATTGTTGACGAGCCCTTTTGCTTCTTTACGCCACATATCAAATAGCTTCTGGGTGGCAACAAAAAAACAGCCTGCTCTCTTTAATGATGGACGATTAGTAATGAATGGCATAGCTAATGCATGCTTCCTCGATTACTAACAAAAAGGTTGCAAAATAAATAAATTATTCAACAGGTGCAGCCCTCACTCATGAATGCCTAACCTCATATCCACGCACTCTGTCTATTCTGTATATTAGTTCTCAGTCTTGTGGCAGTGAGGAATATCAGGACTGCTATTAAATAACCTGTAATTATAGGGAAAACCTTTTATATGTAAATAGCTGGAGGCTGAAAAATGCACGAATGGGTCTGAATCTACAGCAAAGTAAATGATACAATATGGCAACATTCAGAGACTATAGACCAGAAAACAAATTCCTTCTGAAGATTTGAAAATTATTTAATTTTATATATCTGGCATCAAGATTGTTGCTGTTATATTCCAAGGTATATCTGGCCTGATTTTTACTGGGATTCTAGGTTCATTTTGATCTACATGTAAATAGACATCAAGAGAGGTCCATAATGATCAATTGAAAAACAAATTTGCACATAAGCAGAAACTTTAAAGACATTTATGCTAAAAGTGACCTGTTAGTTTCATTGCATGGAAAGAGAGAACAGGATTACATGGAGAAGTAGATTCCACAACGCAGTTAGGCCGTTCTAGTTAAACTTGAACTCAATAAAGGACTTACTGCAACTTGCAGTTCAATCATCATTTTGCCAAAGTGAGCAAATCAGAAGAGGATTTCCACCTACAGATGGGCGTCATGGTAGTGAATGACCACCAGAATAAAGGACTACCATAGCTCATAGAAGTGACCAATGGCCAATAGATGGACAACTTGACAGACTCCAATACAAATTTCTGTGTAGATAATTCCTGTCTGTTTTAAGATCTTTACCTCCTCAAAACTTGCTCGGTGTAGTAAAATCACCTGCAAAATGAAATAAATGTAAATTTTGTGTTGCTTTTGAAGAAATGTTACCACTGGAAGAGAAATACTGTTTAGAACATAGAACATAGAACATAGAAGAATACAGCGCAGTCCAGGCCCTTCGGCCCCCGATGTTGCGCCGATCCAAGCCCACCTAACCTACACTAGCCCACTATCCTCCATATGCCTATCCATATCCATATGTTTGGATATTAATGGTTCATGTATCCCAATCCATTAAAGTGTTTTAATCATAAGTCTTAGCATAATTAATTCTAGTCCTTAATTGGGCTTTTCAATACCAGAGGGATACTTCATCTTCTGGGTTTCCTGCCACATGGAACATTGAGTTCAATAATAGCCAATATTAGGAAGAATGTCAAAGCCTTGGAAAGATGGCAGAAGAGACATATTAGAACGGCACCAGTTATGTGGAGAAATCAGAGAAACTGAGGTTGGTTCCCTTGGAGCAGAGCAAGTGAAAGCATGATTTGATAGAGGTAATCAAAACCATAAATAGTCAAGTAAGTAAAGAGAAAAACAGAAGGATTTGTAATCAGAGGAAACAGATTTAAGGTGATAGGCTATGGAATTGAAAGCACAATGATGAAATGTCTTCATAGTGAGTTTCAATCTGAAATGAGCTACATGAAAAAGTGGTGGGAACAAACTTAGTGGTATTTTTTAAAAGAGAACTGGATTACCACTTGAAAGGATTTAACAGTGCTTTGTGGAAAAAGCACTGAGTGAATTTAATTGTCTCGTGAGGCCAAAGAGTTGACACAAGCACAATTGGCTGAATGGCCTCCTTCTAGGTTCTGTTTTTGTATGATTCTATGTTCTGTAGTCCACACATGTAATGCTGAGATCAGCAAGTTCCTGATATGGATATCTGTTTCTGGGTCCAATTGGTTCCATATGTTATCAGTGGAGGTATGGAAATCTGATTTATATACTTGCCTACTTTCAGCACTTTTATGGTCCATTGGAATCTCTTGCACAAGACAAGATTTTATGGCATAATTGTGTAGTAAAAAGTATTAACCACTTTCAAGATCTAAAAGGCAAGATATTGCCTGAGGGTTATGTACATAACTGAAGTAATGTTCCTATGCCAGAAACTGCAGTTCAGTGCTTATATAACCAGAACATTGTTGGCAATATTTGTTTAATTACTTTGGCTGCAACACCCAAATTACATGCATCTAATAAATGTCTCAGCAGGCAATGCTTCTCAAGCAACCTATTTACAGGATATTGCCAACCATCAACACCAGACCCACTGCAGCGTCTACCATTTTTATCTGTTAAAATAGCATTGAAATTTTCTGTATTTAAAAATAAACGCCCACTCATTTATCTATAGAGTGTACTTACATTAGCATGTGGTAACAATCGATCATACAAAATTAGTTATAAAAAGTTAGTGTAGTCTGGAATTACTTGTAAGAGGTGTACTCTACAAGTCATCATTAAGATAGACAACAGCACCCTCAGCAGGACAATCCGATAGATAGTGATGTCCTATAAATCCACACAGACTCTCCCATTTGTCAAAGTAGCAGTGAAATATATCATTTAACTAACAAAGATCAACTTTCAGGGCCTATACATTTGAAAATCTCTCTTGAGAAATGGGAACATTAGCACATTTTCATAAAGAACAAAAATATCCAGTGTTACCATCTAGTCTCCTAAATGTGATATTATAGCCCAAAGTGTTGCTGGAGGAAATTGTATTCACCAGCACTTCAACAATCTGGTAACACTTTATCTTTGTTTCATTACTGTTAACTATCTGTGCATTTTCAGTCATAGAGCAGTTGATTTTCCAAAAGAACACACTAAATAAATTCTCCGATCACCAATATTCAGCCCAGTGTCTTGCCTTCTTTATTCCACCCACAACCAACCCTGACGATAATTTAAAAAAAACTTTCAATACCTTCCAAAGGGAAATATAACTAATTAAAGATAACTTATAAATATATTTGTCTTCTTATGAGTTAAGTGTGAAAAACACACTGACAAAAATCCACAAATGGACACCTCTCTGAAAGAGGAGCATAAGGTGCTGACAACTGTGTGTACAAAAGCATGTTTTTCACAGGAACCGAGCTGTGATCCTCCCAAGAACCCTGCTGTTTGCTTTGGATCATTACCAAATCTACAAAATTCAGCAACTGACACGAGTTAAAGCTATTTGCGCCCAGACGCACGGTTTTGTGCATGCTTTTTACAATCTGTTTTCACTGCCATTAGGAGGCTTGGCCTCTATTTCAGCATTCTGATACACCTGTTGTGCCTTTCTGTATACACATTTGGCTGCATGACCTGATCTGCTATCCATCAAAAGGGGCTGTTATAACCAAACTGTGGTCCATGTGTTGACTTGAACTCTTTATCTCGCTGAGTAATTCCTGTAATCGAAAGTGGTCCCCACTGGAGCATTACAGTGATGGAACAAAATCTTGAAATGAAGTTTTCGGAACATGCCCTTTGATTCTGTTTGTTAACGTTAAAGTAAATATGAAATAAGCAGAGTCCAGTTGCCTGGCAAAAGCCTGAATTTCTAGCAGTCCACTCTCAACAAATTAACCTCTGCCTTCTCTAATGGTGATTGATAGCACCAGTAATATCTCATTTACAGCACCAAAATTCAATTAAATTCAATCAAAACAAACACTGAGGCATGACTTTTCCAGCTCTGTATACTTTAGAGAAATATTGGCTCAGGGGTGATTTGATAAAGGTTTATAAAATAAGGCAGGAACCAGATTATACTACAGCTTGGTGAGAGAGGATGCCGATTCACACTGCCAGGTTGTGGAAGGACAGGCTGAGGTTGAATAAAAGGTAGTTCTGTTCACAGGGAATAGTGGAGCTGGGGAATAGTTTGCAGGTCTGTATAGTGACTTCAGATTCTCTTCCTTCAAAAGGGTGCTACACCTGTTTCTGGCAACTGTATGCAAGAGTGATGTGCCCCTAATGTAAATTCAGGTCAGTGGGAGATTTTAAACATAAGAAGCACTCAGAGCAACTTTTCCAAATATTTTTCTTTGACTGACCAAAGTGCAATCTGACCTATTTTCATTATATCTCGGGATGAACTGATTGGGAGTGGTTATGGAGTGCCTGTAGCCACCATGATTGGATGGACTAACTGGTTCTTTCCTGCCAAATGTTTTGTTCACTCAACTGGGTGGATGGCCAGTTTGTAATGCACTGATGCTAACAGTATGGGTTCAATTCCTGCATGGGTTGAGGTTACTGTGAAGGACTGTACCCTCAACTGAGGCATGGTGACCCTCAGGTTAAACCATCACTAGTATGTCTCTCTAACAAGGCAGCAGTCTTATGGTCTGGTAGGACTATGGTTAATTTACCTTTTTATATGTTCATGTGTTATTTCAGATAATTCTAAAAAAAAAGCAAAATTCTAGAGATGTGTCATGGTCTGACTAAAATAGAAAAGAAATACAACATTTATATAGCTCCTTTCACCACCTCAGAACAGCCCAAAGCATTTTATAGTCAGTGAAGTGTTTCTGATGTGAAGTCAGTGTCCTAATGTAGGAGGCGCAGCAGCTAAGTTTCACAAAGCAATGTAATTTTTTTTGACTATTAAACTTTGACCAAGTCATCACAGATAACTCCCTTGCCCTTTTTTGAAAACTGGCCTAGAATTCTTTACATCCACCTGAGCGGGTAGACAGGGCCCTGGTTTAATGTCTGAGCCAAAAGACAGAATCACCAACACTGCAGCTCTCCCTCGGTACTGCACTGGAGTGTCAGCATGAATTTGTATGCACCACTTTCTCAAATGAACTCACAACCTTCTGACTCCATCCCAACAGTGCTACAGCTGACATATGAAGATAGGTTAATCATTCAAGTTCCACCAGTGACACTGGAAGCACTTAATCTAGGTTGATACTTCAATTCAGTGTTGAGAGACAATTGCACTATTAAAAGGTACTATCTTTCAGAGATAAAATTGAGCAGTTGCCTCTCCTCCTATTAAGTGGGTATAAAAGATTCAATGATAGATATTGGACAAAAAGGAAATCCTCCCAGTGTCCTAGACAACATATGGAGAGGGATTTGTTCGGGATCTAGAACAAATAATGCTCTAGATATTGTACAAAAGGGTGAACATAGCTGGGGTCCTGGCAGGTTTCCGTAGTGTTGCCTTTCATTTGGAAAAAGTCAGTGGAGTTATAAGAAAATGTGTTCAAGGTGAGACCAAATTCAATAAGACTGAACATATGTGGTGTGAAACTATGGTAGTGGAGGAAAACTGATGTGGTTGTTGCTCAAGGTTAAAATGCAGGGGTTTGAAAAGTATTCTTGTGAAGGTGGCAGGATTGAACATTCCCGAGAAAAAGAAGAAAATACGATATTTGGTTGACAAGGATATTGGACATCATGGAATACTGGAGTGTGGACAAGAGGGGGAGAAAAATAAAATAAAGCACAAGAGGTCAACTATAGTATACCAATCTATTATAACCCTGTACTGATGATAGCCTGTGTCCAGTAAGTAATTTGTATCAATATAATGCAGAAGGCATTTATTGCCTTATTCACCTCACCTGGCAACCCTTTAGCAGGTTGGCTGATTTCAAAGCAGAATCCTATCGAACATTGTGGTCACACATAAGGAATTTTATTTCCAGCCATTGTCCATTTTACATCTTTTCTGAAAGGCTTTGTTTCCAGTTTGACTGCTCCCAAGTAGTCTGGCACTTCTCTAATTTATTTACCAACAAATGAATTCCAGATGCCAGCTATTAGTCCGAGTGAAGAACTGCCAACCACTTTTATTAGAAAATAGGACAGGCATTTGCTACTAGCAGGTAATTTGATTGATACCCTCACCTGGAACCATTCTATCAATCCAGTCAGCAATTAGGACAAGATGCTTTCTCCTAGCTTTTTAAAAGAAAGATTGATTCAGGATGAGATATGGTTCTCACTGAGAATGTTAAAAAATATTGTGTAAGAGTTGTACAGCTACCCATAGATAGGGAGGTTTGCCTTTGTATAAAGAAATTGTCTATCTCTGCAGGCTTTTGTTTGGCGGTGGGGAAACTCTAGAAGGCTAAAAGTGCTAAAATTATTATGTACATTTTTTCTTCATTAACCATTCTCTATGATACTAAGATAGAAATATTTGGTGGTTTTTGGAAAATTGATCCAAACTGGGTGCGATTGGGCTGCCCAATCTATCTGTGGTGTTTTCCCAGTTCAGGACCTGATTACACTGTTTGGATTTTCCTTTCTCAGACTATTTTCTTTTGGTCATTTGTGTATTAACCATTTTGAAGCCAAGGAAATGAAAATTTGCCTGAGGTGTCTCTTTGACTGCTTACGTTAATTGGGCTTTTAGCACTACACATTAGCAACTCTGGAATGCCTCTGTATACATAATCCCATTGACTGTGTGGAAGCTTTCTTAGACCAATGGACCTTGTGCACTCCATCTCACATTTAGTTATATTTTACAACATCAAATTTTCACATCTGGCTTTTGTTGATATTCTCCGTTAGACGAGTTTCAATTATTTTTTTTTCTCCTGTGTTTTCCCTTTAAGGGAGAACACTTGTTATGGGTCAGAAGATCTGGTCAACAAACTGTCTTATTTCGGCAACCCAGTTCTAAATGGAACCAGTCTATTGGAATAAGAGGGGGAAAATGCAAATAAATCAAAGGAAGTGTCAAATTACGATGCAGAAAAGTCACCCAAATGAAAAGTTTTTTTTGACAAATACTGAATGTGCATTACAATGTCATTTAAAATTTAGTCTGTGGACATTATTAAAATTTAAAAAAATTGTATGTCTGATATCATTGTGAACATTAGTATCTAGAATTCAATGGAGCAGCAAGTGGCATTGTGTGGGGAAAAATTACAACACTCCCTAAATTGATTTCTCTATGATAAGGGACACAGGATTAAATACCCAGCCGTGGTCTTGTTTCTCAATAAGCTGTTGATTATGTAAAATAGAAACCGATGCTGGGTTTTCCTTTTAAAGGAGCAGTCATTATTGCAAAACAACATGTCGGCAGCACTGTTATAGGATTAGTGTGACACTCAGTTATATGTTTGTGCTTTCTGTTCAACATGATTTGTCAATAAAGCAATTCCTGATTGACAATAATTGTGACTGAAACAGACTAAGTACAAACCATAAGTCTTAAAAATGGAACATTTCTGCTTATAACATGGCTGCCTCATATGGAGCTAATAAAATTTACAACATGGCTGCCAGAAGAATGGGAAACAATTTATAGAAGGGTACAGCAGCATTCAATTGTGGCCCAAGCTTAAAAGTATATGCCCTGAGCTACCTAATCCACCACAAGTTCAGCCTCCCATAACCAGCCAGATTAAAAAAAAACAAGCAATTGGTTAAAATAATTCACTGATTTTGAGATTGTTTACAAATTCAAATTTATTAACTTTATGGTTCCCAATCTAATGTTGTGTCATTTTAAGTATTATTCAGTTGCCTCTCCCTTTTACGGGTTTCAACATTCTCAAGTGTTACATTTTAATTATGACAGTCTTCTTTGTGGTTTCTTAATGTGGTATGTGCTTTGACTTCTTGTTTTCTGTTTCGGTGACACCAATTGTGTATCCATAGTTATTTAGGTAATAACATTTGGGACAGATGTAGTGATATTACGTACTTGTGTTAATGATGGAATTTGCTTACCTCAGAGGCCCCTCCATGATGTTAACAGACACTGAGTAACTTCAGTTACCATATTGATAATACAGTAAGTGGGTTTTCACCAGGTGCTCCAGTCTCCTCCCACACTCCAATCATGTGCAAGTTAGGTGGATTGGTGACACTAAATTACTCAATGTTCAGGGATGTATAGGTTAAGTGCGTTAGCTGTGGGAGTTGCAGGGAAAGGGAAGGGGGTCTGGTTGGGATGCTTTTCGGAGGGTCGGTGTGAATGGATTGAGCCAAATGGCCTGTTTCCACCGTGTAGGGATTTTGTAATGCCACACGATACAATGCCACAATTTGGAGTTGTCAGACATCAAGTCGATCTCAATTTCATTTCATTGTAAATTATCACAGAATGTTGGCTCCTTCTGTCATGTTCCATTTACCTAAACAAAAGAACACAATCCTTCACTCAATGATAAAATGAAGTATATAGTATTGTTGGTGAGTGTTTTACTGTCTAAGCAATGATTTTAATCAGGAAACCACAAAAATAACAGCAGTGGCAATCACGTCTTTCTGATAATGTTTACGTGGTGAAGCAGAAGTCTATATTTATGGTGGTAAAAGTTCTTTGATACCTTTGGTATGAGGTTGGTTGTTATAGGGTACAAAAGCCAATTCAAATCCTGAATTCCAAAAAAACATTTCATTTGTCTTAACTTAGGAACAAGGTGCTCAATTTGCCCAACAACAATTGCATATATCATGATTCTCCAAAACCTGTCCTCCATCTACAGGGCACTAGGAGAAAGTGAGGATTGCAGATGCTGGAGATCAGAGTCAAAAAGTGTGCTGCTGGAAAAGCACAGCAGGTCAGGAAGCATCTGAGGAGCAGGAGAGTCGACATCCCACTTTCTGGATGAGGGCATTTCCAACCACTGTCATAAAGCTTGACACCATTCAGAACCTGATTGGCACCACATCCACAAACATCCATTCCCTCCACCATGGATGCTCTGTAGCAGCAGTGTGTGCTGTCAACAAGATGCACTGCAGAATTTCACCAAACTTAAGTCCTGACCATTTACATCTAGAAGGACAAAGGAAGCAAATAAATGGCAAAACTACCAGCTGCAAGTTCCCTTTCAAACTACTCACTATTCCTCCACTGGGTCAAAATCCTGGAATTCCCTCCCTAAGGGCATTGTGGATCTATCTTCAGCATGTGGATCTATCTTCAGCATATTTACCACCATCTTCTCAAGAGCAACTCGAGACTGGCAATAAATGCTGGCCATCCAACGATGCACATTTCTGACAGGTAAATATAAAATATACATCAATTTTATAATTAAGGTGTACAAAAGGAGCTAAGTACTGATCATTACTAATCTGAGTTGCTGAGAAGTAACAACAGAGTTGTAAAATCAAAGATTTACCACATCCTACATTTGTGTTCTTTAATCAACTCTGTGTAATATGTAATTTATTTTTCATTATGTAATTAATTTACCAGCAGGCATTGCTGGTAAAACCAACATTTATTACTTTTCCTAAATTTGCCTGATTGGAGTAGTTTGTGGGTCATTGCAAAGGGTGGTTAGGAGACTATTGTTGTCTGGAGTCATTTAGGTCATTTGGTTAAGGATGGCACATTTCCATTCCCAAAAGGAATTACTGGAATTGATTGTCATGGTCACCCTTACTCAGACTAGCTTCGTATAAGCTGGACTGTTCATTAAATTCAAATTCCAAAAGTCACTATGAGATTTGAACACGTTCCCAAAGTATTAGCTTAAACATAAGAGCCAGGAGGAGGAGTTGGCAATGCAGCCCTTCAAGCCTGCTTGGTCATTTAATATGATCATGAAGCTTGACACCATCCAGGACAAAGCAACCTGCTTGATTGGCAACACATCCACAAGCATCCACTCCTTCCACTATCAACTGATCTCATCTCTGCCTCAATTCCACTTACCTGCTCACTGTCAATAACTCTTCATCCTGTTATTAATTAACAATTCTGTCTCTCCTTAAATTTATTCAGTGTCCCTGCATCCACCATAATCTGACATAGTGAATTCTACAGTTTCATGGCCCTTTGAGATAAATAATTTCTTCTCATCTCTGTTTTATATCTGCCACCCCTTAGCCTCTCATTCTGGATTTCCTCACAAGAGGAAACAATTGCCATTGAGCTTCTGATTACCAGTGAGATTCCCATTGGACCCCTGTCTCTCCAGTTAGTATTGAGAAAAGCGAACTGGTTTACATTTCTAAATTAACAACAGAAAATTAATGGAAGTGTATGGCAGGTCAATCAACTTCTTATTAGTGAAATTCATCTTCTGACAGCTTGTGTGTGCCTCCTTCCTAAGTTTCTGAATGATGATATTTTTTTCAAGGAGAACTATGAATGATCTGCGTGAACATTCAAGTCACTACTAAATTTGTGAAGCTTTTCATTTAACTTGTGCTGGTGGCCATCTGAAATCAATGCAGACCACAGCTCAGGATTGAAATAAATCTCTGATCTCAGTTCTGCCCGGATTCACAAACTGAGTTAGTCACAAGGTCCCACAGGTGCTGAAGGTTTAACCTGCAATTCTTACAGGAACCACAGCAGGCTTCTCTCAAAGGATTCTAAACTTTCAGTGTTGTTCTACAGAGTCACTAGGAGCAGTAACACTTGTCCTTGCTCGAAAACAACTGCATATCACTGCTGAATCACTCAAAACCACTTAAATCCCGTTGGCAGTAGGCTTGTTGGGTCTTGCATTTTGGATATGAACAAATTTAGTCCCATGTCTCTGACTGACTGCTAGCAGCTTTTAAAGTTAAGGATCACACAATACCAGGTTATCGTTCAACAGGTTTAATTAGAAGCACTAGCTTTCGGAGCGCTGCTCCTTCATCAGGTGGTCATGGAGTATATGATTGTAAGACACAGAATTTATAGCAAAAGTTTACAGTGTGATGTAACTTAAATTCAAACTGTAAACGTTTGCTATAAATTCTGTTTCTTACAATCTTATACTCCACAACCACCTGATGAAGGAGCAGTGCTCTGAAAGCTAGTGCTTCCGAATAAACCTGTTGCACTATAACCTGGTGTTGTGTGATTTTTAAGTACACCCCAGTCCATCACCGGCTCCTCTAAATCATAACAGTCAGTCAGTTAGTCATTCACATGTCTCTCTTTCTATGCAAATTTGAAAAGGCATCATTTGGGGATCTTCTGGATTCTGTAACAGCTCAGGATAGAGTTTAGGGAGAGGAAGATAAGAATGATTAAGAATTGTGATCATTCGAAATAGCTAAAACTTTTGATATAAACCAGCAAATGGAAAGTATGGATAAGCAGTTAACCAGAGAAATACACAGAGCTGTTGATCAATGAAGAAAGGTGAGAGAGTTTTCAACAATTCAGACAATGTCATTTGTGAAAATCAGAAAATGCAAGTCTGTGTTTCTTTTCAGACTATTTCTTCCTGTAGAAAATAAGTGATGGGAAAGAAAACTCCACATTCAATGTCTTGTGTCTTGTTATAATTGGTAAAGAAAGAATCAGCTGGGGAGGGTAGATACGCATATTTGTCAAAGAAATTTTCTTCACAGAAATAGTTAAATGATTGCAAATGCAACTCTAATAAGCTCACAGCAATGTGATTTAGATTAGGAGCATTGCATTTTAAAAAATAAGTGGGATGGAGAAAAGAAGTTTGTGAGAGGGGAAAAGAATAAAGGCAAAAATAAAAGTGACAGAGGAGGGGAAACAGAGAAATTTCAGTGGAAAAGAAACAGTTGCAGAAAGAGAAAAAGTTTCTTTATTTTTGTCAATGAATGGCTGTGTGGAAGACAAATTGGTGCTTATAAAGTATATAGTAAAAGTCGTGGTGACGGATTTTATTTTACTGATTTGATTTTGCTGTTAGACTGTTGGTGATGTACACAGTTGACCACTTCCCTCCATATGGTTAATAATATGCATCTGTGATGACATTCATCCTGAAGGAATGATTGTTATTTAATAAACTTCCAGTGATTTCTTGATCAACAGTTACCAGAATACAATGAAGTTAGTATTACAACATATATGACTTATGTATGTTATAAACTAAACTCTCTTTTTAAAAAAAAAGTCTTATGACCATGACATACTTTAACAAAATAAAAATCTTTGAACGCTATAGTTTGATCTGCAGATCATTTACACAGATGAGACTTCTGGCTTAAAGTTTGAAATTCTCTCTCTGTTGTAACCCACTGCGGAAGTTTTAATTTTTTTTGTATGGAAATATCATGCACTTTATCAAGAGAGTCCTGCCTGGTGGAATGAAGCACAACTGACAAACACATATTGATATATTTTATTTGAACAAAAGCATTGTGTTCTCCAAGGAAAAGTTGAAAAGGTTTATTAAAGTACTGTTGGTAGATCTGTACAAATCTATATAGTTGTGCCAGCTCCCAGAATGTGACAAGAAGTTATTACATTTCAATTTGCAATGGAGCTAGGAAACCAATTAAATACCTGGCCACATTTTCACAGATGCTTATTAATTAATTGTCAAAATGAAAAGGTTTTCCACATATGCCTTTATTAGAATAGCTTTTTTTTAAAATTGATAAGATCTTGGTCATAATTTTTATGCAAATGCTATATAAAAATTCCAATAAATATTTAGCATATACAAAGCATATAAAACAAATATAAAATAACTACAAACAATAATAAACATTGATGGACTTTATACTGCGATGGGATTTTAGTTTACCATAAAACATGTTTCTTAATAGTGCTAAAGTGTTCTGCGTACTTTAAATAAACAACAGTGATTTTAGCATACAGGGACATGAAAGAATGCAGAGTTGTGGTACTTGGAGCACACATGTCAGCAATTTTACTGCCTTGTGTATTTTGGCTTTTATAAAAGCATTTCAAAGTAAACGAATGAAGGAAAATCTTATCCTCCTGGCAGCTGTGTTTCCAAGCAAATTGCTTTCAGCTGATCCACAGCATTTTCAAACTTGGTTGAAAAATGTCAACAGATGCATTTGAGTACTCTGCAAAAGCAGAACAAACCCTGGAGGTTTGGATGAAAAGTTGTTCCTTTTATTACTTCTTCCAGCTTTTTGGTTTGGTTGCAATAAATTTTAGTTTGATTTGATCTCGAAAATGTGTGAGCACAGGTTGGTGAAACCCACTGAATTATAGCTCCAGGGGAAGTGGCTGTAAGTTACCTTCACTCTTTGTTGAGTTCCATGTTTGAATTGCAACGTGCTTCTGTTACAGTGAAATCTTTATATAATAAGCTCACTTGTAATAAAACTCATTTAATTCCAGGGAGGTGACTTTGATTGTTAAAGGAAGTAAGTCAATTGAGCAAAACAGCGTCCGGGGTTTAAACCAGCAGTAAATGTGAGCCACATGGGTACTTAATGTGCGACATGACAATCTGCCAGGTAGCGTGTGCCATGTGACTACCCATCATATAAAATAAACTACAAAATCCTGGAGAAACTCAGCAGGTCTATCAGCAGCCATGGAGAGAGAACCAGAGTTAATGTTTTGAGTCCAGTGTGACTTCTTCAAAACTGACCATATTCATTGACCATGTACTTCGAACCCACCATACGGGTTATGTTACAACCTGCTGTCCTTTCATGTGGATTGATAACATCAATTGCCCGATTTCTACATGGGCATTAATTTTAAAATTGATGATGTTACATACACTGACAATAAACCAAATTAAGAACAGAAACTTGGAAAATCCCCAAAAATGAGTCACATTGTCCCAAGCATTTGAGGTGAAGTTGTTAACAAGTTATTGTTCCTGGTCACCATGAAGACTTCTTGTTCTGGGATGATTCCCTCGTTCATCTCCTATGTACCATGAAAATATTCAGGATTCATAAAGTTGAGTAAATCAATGTAGTGCTCCAACATTGAAACTGGCAGTGAAGTCCTGAATGTACTGAAAGACAGTCAAAGTAAATAGACTATTTACCCTGATTGAAATTCTATATCATTCAAATCAAGTCCTTTACAATTCTGTATTTATTAGTACACATTTGATTTAAATTAACCGTGCTAATTCTTATAATGCTTTGTAAACTCACTAGCAGCTGCTCACCCCTCACTGTGTGCTTCTTTTGCATAAAATATTGTAAAATGAATTGTGCAATTTATAGAATTCAAGCACGGAAATGAAAGTGGATCAGAAATCATTAGTAATTTTTCATAAACAAGGGTCACCTTTTTTTCAATAAATACATTGACAACCATTTCGATTGAATGGTTTTTCTACAGGTGTTAACGTATATGAATAAAAAGAGGCAGAATACAGCCTTTATGTTATTGGTTTTCATTTCACTGTAATGATGACATTCCAGGTAAACACTGGCATCATTGAATGCCTTGGAATTTGGTGTGAATTAGTCACTGAGGAGTATGATTCTGACTGTTCCTATTATTAGTTTTGACAGAATAATTTCTATAAAATTTTAACAAGGCTCAATTTTTCAATTTAACATTATTTCTGTCCAGTTGGCTGCACTACTTGGTATTACTACAATCATCCAGTCATATTTTATGTATCATAAATGAAATATATTAAAAGAAATATATATATTTCTGGAGAGTGGAATAGTGGTTGTATTACTGGAATAGTAATCACAAGACATGAATCGAAATCCCACCATGGCAACTGCGTGGAGAATTTAAATTTGGTTAAATAAGCAAAATTTGGATTGAAACACATTTGTACTGGCTTTTCCCATTTTTTCCATGTGTTATTTTTGGGGTATTTCCTGGCGGGTGTCTCATTATGACTCAAAGTGACTCTTCTCACACTATCCCCCACTCCTCACCTCATTAATTGTAATAGCAGCCTCTTTACCATCTCCTTCTTGTATAGTCATGTGACTGGGAAAGCGAAATACCCACCACTGCTGGCACTTTCTGGCATTTGAGCTGCTGATGTCATGTTTAAAGGGCAGCTGCATATCCCAATGCAGATGCTACAAGTCAGGAACTACCTCTTGCATTGTCCTGTTGTGAAACAAAATGTCTCAGAAAGAGAAGCTGGAAGCCCTCTTTTAGATAGGAATCTGGATGTCCTGGTACATGGGGTGGTCAAGGAGAAGGCCATTCTCTATTCAATGGACCATCAGAGAAGGTCAAAGCACCAAACACAGCTGCCCTGGACACCGATAGCAGCTGGGTCAGTCTAGGGTAAAACAGAACGCTCAGGCTGGAAAAAGGCCAATGATCATCTGAACTCCTCAGGCGGAGGTGGGTACTGCAGATCCTGGAGATTAGAGTCAAGATTAGAATGATGCTGGAAATGCACAGCAGGTCAGGCAGCATCCAAGGAGCAGGGAAATCAAATTTGGGCAAAAGCCCTTCATCAGGAATGAGAATGAAGTCCTGCTCTTCAGATGCTGCCTGACATGCTGTGCTTTTCCAGCACCACTCTAATCTGAACTCCTCAGGCCACTAACGTCCCTCTACTACCTCACTCACTCTAACGCTACCACTGCACACAAACCTCACCAATCCTCAGACTACAAGCTTCATGGGTTATCATTCTTGCTGTGACACCAACACCAACCAAACTGGCAACAAGCAAGTTGACTCCTCCCATGAATTGTTGTTTAAAATTGGTGGTTTATATCATGATATCAGTTAACCCTTTCAGGTACTAACCTTAAGGTTCTGACACCCTTTACCATCTGGACTACACGCTACTCCAGATCCACAGCAACATGCTTGACTCTCAGCTATCCCATGAAGCAAGCAATTCAGTTGTATTCAAGAAAATGGATCATCACAACATTTGTAAGGGCAATTAAGGATGGACAATAAATGCTGACCCTGCCAGTGACCTGTAAGAGAATTGAAACTACTTCATATTTTGAACCTTGCTGATTCACTGATTCAACAGGAGAATGGTACAGCAATACCATTAACAAAATTATTTTTTTTCTGCATGTCTTTTAATCACTTCCCATCTATCTCCACTTATATCACATAAGCAGCATAAGCCTACCCTGGAAAATTGAAAAATAAACATGAGCAATATTGGAGCCAAAAAAATGAAAGTTCCTGAAGCCAATATGCCATAAAAAAAATTTGAAGTGCAATTTCATTTTTCTGCCAACTGTTTCTTAAATTCAAACTGGATAAGAAAGTAACATCTGAGCAAATTTAAAATGCTCTTCAAACTGCATGAGCCTGGTGCTTAAATTTGGGTCTGAGATTATCTCTGGATTTATGTTTGAAATCTTGGATTTGAGCTCAATTATATTGACCAATCCCCCAAGATTTGCTGTGAAAAAGTTGTGAGAACTGCTGAACTATTTCTGAGGAGCAACATGTTTGGAGTTTAATTGAGGAACTGAGGGAGCACAGTAAATATAGAAAGTAACAATGTACTTATTTTAAATAATAAGGTCCTGGATGCAAAATATTTCAGAATTCATTTTATTTTGAATAATGGAAATCTTCATGAAATCACACTGAATCTGAAAGAGCCAAGAGCAGTCACAGGGACATAGCTCCTTGGGATATATCGTGAACTCATGGAAACTGGAGGAAGTTATGTGGACGAAAATGAAAGGAATGTAGTGATTGCACCAATGTACCAAATATGGTAGTAAGCCAATAGGAAGGAAATTCTTCCCAAATAGATTTGCAACAGGTTAAATAGAAGTTGTTAAAAGTTGTTCTTTTCTTTGGAGTTAGTGATGAGCACTTTAAAACTGAGCAGACAGCTCAGTTTGTGCTAAAAAAAATTCTCCAGACCTGAAATGTAACAGCAACACTGCAGAAGTTATAGGCAGATATCAACAGCAGTTTGCAATTTTTACTGTTGTAGTTTTAAATGCCAAGTTTTCCATGTTTTCAGCAGGTGTTCAGTAAGGTTGCTTCATTTACATTATTCATTTTCCTTTTTTTAAATAATGGTCTCAAAATCCCTTCATTGCTTGTTTATCGCATATAACTAACATAATATCCACTTTTAGTCAATGTTCTACAAATGCTTACCACAATGTAAATTGGAAAAGTGTCACAGATTTTTCAATCTTGTTCTTCATGTATCTGTAATCTTGCATTTAATTATTCAAAGAAGCAAGTATAAGGTGTGCATTTGAAATACTATCCAGGTATTACTAGGTATGTATTTCTGACCAAACAGAATAGTTTTTCTTTGAGATCACCGTACCAACTTGCAGCCTCTACCACCTGGAAGGACAAAAGTGGCAGATGCAGGGGAACATGACAGCTTGAAAATTCCCCTTCACACCAGGCACCATCCTGTCTTGGAACTCTTGTTGTTCCTTCATTGTCATGAGTCAAAATCTTGGAACTCCCTTCATAGCAGTACTATGAATGGGCCTACACCTTAAGAACTGCAGTGATCCAATAAGGCAGCTCAACAGCATCTCTCCTAGGGCAATTTCAGATAGGCAATAAATGCTGGCCTAGCCAGTGATGCCCACTTCCCATGAACTTCACACTGAACAGCACTTAAGCTGGACTAGACTTTTCCCTTAGAGGCAGTTTCAATACCAAGTCAATAAATCTGGAAATAAGTTTTTCCGGTGTTTGGGCCTTAAAAACCTGGAGACCTGTAGGGTGCCAAATGAGTGGTCGAGGCTGTGAGAATGGATGTGGGACTCCAGGGAAGCAGGCCACATTCTCGCTCATAGCAGTAACTATTACTTTGGCTGAAAACGTTAATACATGAATGGCAAAGTTCAAATCTCCTACATTCCAGGCAGGATGCCTGGGATCTGGAACAGACTAGACTGATGACTTATTTTATAAACTCAATGACTGCTTATTCTATAATGGGGTCAGACCTCTTTACCAAGCTCAGTGCATCTCTGAACTGCATCTTCGCACAAAAATGTCCAGTTAACCATGTCTCCACCTCCACTGAGTTGGTGGCCTTGTTGAAAATTGGAAAACTGGCTTTAGGTGAACTCTTAAAAGGTCCTTTGCCTCATTTGTAGGAGCGGGTGGCTTGAAACGACAGGTTTGTCAGAGGAAGTAAACAGAGACCTTTTTCCCATTTTATCTCTCTTTTACCCTGATTTGGGATGGGAAAATCTGACTCACCAGAGCTTGCATGTGCTCTCCATATTTATTTGAATGTTGGGGATGATACATCTGAAATCACCCTTTCATAATCAGTTCTTTATCTGTTCATCAGTCTCATGTGCTGCTTGGCCCAAGCTCCTGTATTAATCTGTAATGGCAAAAATGATCAGATGTTCATTGTCATCAATGATTTTTTTCAAAGGTTACCAAGAAAATTGGGAGGATTGGATATCTAGAAAGCCGCATTTCAGCAGAATGAAAATGGTTAGTTGTTCTGATTTTATCTTTCAGTTCAGAATCTGCTTCAGATTGCTCTCTGCCAAAAGGAAGTGGCATCATATGTTACAGATTGACCCTCTGGCTGGAATCTAAGATGATGCAATTGATGGCCAATCACACAACCTTAAAATGTTATGAAATCTGGTGTAATTTCTTTTCTGAACAATGAGAAATTAAATCATTGAGTCACTAAACAAATGTTACTGTTTCTGACTAGGTTATACTTACAGATTTAAACCTGCTCTCAGCTCATTGAAAGTCAAGGATATAGCAGTCAAGGTAAAACCTTTAACCATTTAGTATGCTGAAGGCATAATCAAACTTGTGAACAGAATGGGATCTCTTAACAAGAATTTGTAACTCAAATCGTCACCAATGGTGAATTTAGTTGATCTGATAATATTAAAACATTCACAACATAGAAGGGTTATTTTTCCAATGGCATTCACACTAGCTCTTCATTAAAACAATCTAAAATGAATCCTGTGTGTCTGAACTGAAAACAAATGCTGACAATCACAGTGGGTCAGACAGCATCCATGGAAAGAGAACAAACTAGAGTTTCAAGCTCGATGAATTTTGAACTTGCCTATTACATTTTACATTCCTTCACTTTAAATGTTTGTCCAGATTTCCCTTAATAAAACGTTGTTGCCTCAACCACCTTCTGTAGCAAAATACTGGAGTTATCAGCATTTAATTGAGTGGTCTTAAAGCAGTTTACTCTTGAATGGCAAAGTATTTTCCTTTAAACCTTGCCTCAAGAGAACTCTAGACCATGGAGAGACCAGAAATAGCAGCCCAAACCAGACCATTCCCATTTGCCTTGCCCTCCCATTCTTGCAGGAACTCCAGCTGGACAATTGGTGCAGATTAGTTCTCTTGAATCCAGTGGGCAACGTCTCGCCTCCCAATTGTTCCTTGTTGCTCACTGGAAATAAGTTTATGAGGACTGAGGCCCAATTTCAATCAGGGTACAAGTCACTGGCTAATAATGTGTGACCCCAACATTCAAACCATTCTGCATTAGCAACAGAGCAAGTTCTAACCCACTGCATGGCCAGTCAAACAACTCTATATACACTGCTTTTTGTACTATCGTCTGAATTTTTCAAACACTCTCCTTACCTGATATCTCATCAAAAGCATTCTGATTATTTATTAATGCTGGATTTCTTATTTCTATCATAGATTGTTTTGTTTTTAGAATGAAAACATCACTGACTTCATCAATTCCATGCCAAATACCCAGATTTGTGATTGGGGATTTTTGATCACTTTTTTTTTACAGGAATGACCTAGCAATGAATTATGCCTGAATGTTGTATTTTAAAATTATGGAATTGACATAGGTTTGAGATCAATTCAAGCTGCAGGCCTTGACATTGTGTAGGAATGAAAGCAAGAAAATTGACCTGGAAATGTTTAGTGAACTCACTCATGGAGGGAGCTTGCCATGTTTCTTCAAATTATTTTTCTTGTTACTAAGAAAGAATTTATATTAAATTGAAATAAAATGGCACTTGATTTCATCTGTTGATTCACACATTTACTTGTTTTCAATGAATTAAACACACTTATTGATTTATATTTGGCCTTATAAAGTGTTTCAGACCACCTTGAGAAATTTAAAGATGTGCACAAGTGTGTTAGTTAAAACGATAAGGGCAAATTTTCAATTGGACTAAAATTTCAAGTTTGCAGATCAACCACCCACCTAATTTTATTTTCAATTAATTCAAATGAACTTAGGTGGTTTCTGCAATGTTGGTTTAGCACAGCAGTGGTTTTACAGCTCCGGCAGTGAGCTGAAAGTTTATCTCATGATATATAGTCCCTATCACAAGGGAATCTTCGAGTTAGGTCCTTTGCTATGATAAAGTTAGACATTGCGCCCTTCATAAGGGCCATAATGGAAGTGACTAGCCAGTGTAGCCAGGACTGTATCAAACATAGACCTAAACCTTTTAATGCACCTGCACTTTTATCTTGAAATAGCTTACTTTGTGTTTTAATCCTGAACAAGATTGAAGCATCAGAGTGTTAGATGAGATTGATTAAAAGTCAAGATGGTAGCCACACTGCTTTGATGTTCAAAGGTAGATACCACAAATTAATTGACTTTCCAATTCTGAACTGGATTGCCAAAATAAAATCGTTAAGTGCCAGAAGTACACAGGAGATCTAAGAGAAAGCGAGAAATAAAAAAGATGGTTTAAGGTTTCATAGAAAATGAAAGATTTCACAGACTTTTTATAATGAGCCATCCCAACATTTTGTTCTTTTTCTAAGACATCTTTCCTCTTGGCCTGAATTCGAAATTAAGGTCGTAGAAAATATTGAATGGAGTTTGAAACAAGAGAGGATGGGTATTTATGCAAGGTTTGTGAAGGTTTGTAGCTCAGGTTGAGGTTTAGGGTGTAGCTTTGCTCGCTGAGCTGTAGGTTTGATATCCATATGTTTCATTACCTGGCTAGGTAACATCATCAGTGGCGACCTCCAAGTGAAGCAAAGCTGTCGTCTCCTGCTTTCTATTTATATGTTTGTCCTGGATGGGGTTCCTGGGGTTTGTGGTGATGTCATTTCCTGTTCGTTTTCTGAGGGGTTGATAGATGGTATCTAGATCTATGTGTTTGTTTATGGCGCTGTGGTTGGAGTGCCAGGCCTCTAGGAATTCTCTGGCATGTCTTTGCTTAGCCTGTCCCAGGATAGATGTGTTGTCCCAGTCGACTAAGCAAAGACATGCCAGAGAATTCCTAGAGGCTTGGCACTCCAACCACAATGCCATAAACAAACACATAGATCTAGATACCATCTATCAATCCCTCAGAAAATGAACAGGAAATGACATCACCACAAACCCCAGGAACCCCATCCAGGACAAACATATAAATAGAAAGCAGGAGACGACAGCTTTGCTTCACTTGGAGGTCGCCACTGATGATGTTACCTAGCCAGGGAATGAATCGTCTGGATATCAAACCTATAGCTCAGCGAGCAAAGCTACACGCTAACTGGGTATTTATGCATTTTGTTGGCATCTCATCATTCTCCAGCAGTGTTTAACCATTCATTTCACCAAGAATGATCTTTTTCTAAAGTATGTTAGCTTTAACCTGAAGGATGATAGTATTGGGTGGAAGCTACCGTGTACCACAGGTGGTTGTGGAAAATCGTATTAAGAACATGAATAGGAGCGTACAAATTCTCAAGCCCATTTTGTCATTTATTATGATTGTAGCTTGTTTCACTTAATGCTTGATTGCATAGGGAGGGGCTTCTAAAATGTGTCTGACAATTCACATTTCACTTACAATGTGATTGTTGATTATTCAGCATGCGGATTTCACACATTAAGGCTCTGCTGCCCAGTCTTTTCAGAAATGAAAAAAATACTGCCTTGGCCGGTCTCGATTGTGCAATCACTATTTAAGACCATTAGTCCAGGCATTGTATGTTACACCTCAGAAGAAAGTGAAGTTGAGTGGAATATGCACTGCCCAGGATAACATTGATAGGTTTAGACTGTACAGGCTGAGCCAGTTGGACTTGGCTACTATCAAGCACATATTAAATTCTGACAAATAGCTGGCTTCTTACTAAAGCACAACAGTCAAAAGTCTGAATTAATTTAAATTATAATTTTGTTTTTTTGCTTTCCTTTTCTCATTCCATTGCATGACATCATGAGTAGGATGGCCAATGTAAGAGGCTAAACTGTGTCAACCTGAGACATCAGAGTGCACTTAAACTACAAAGATCGGCAGGAGAGACATAAAATGGAAGCATGCTTATTTATCATCTTAAATATCTTCAATATTGTAAAATTGAATGAAGGATGTATTATTGTCAGAATCGTGAAGATCCAGCATCTGTAATTCGGCCCTAGGATTTACCAAAATGGGTACTTATGATCACAGTATGTATACAGAAAGCCAATAAATGCCTTATAAGGGAGTTTAACTGTGCTGTTATCAGTGAATCTGTCAGTCTAGCTAGGTAGAAAATGTTTCACAGATGTATTTTATTCAGGAAAGTTTGCAGATTGTTTTACAATTTTTATTTTAAACTATGCCAAGGCACAAAATTTTAATTAAAAACACAAAAATTCTGAATTAAAAAAAATACATCTGTTCTACTGAATTTATAAATCTTTTTATCTAACAGAAATGGGCTGATAGAAAGAAAAACAGCATGAAACACCACAGAAACTGGAAAGTGTTTGTTAAATCTCAAGTTACATAATACATTTTCTGCCCTTCCAAGATCCTGATTCCAGGGAATGCTCAATGAATGTTGTTAGTTGCAATGAATAAAAGAATCTAAACCAGTCTTTTTTATAACACTATTTAGAACAGATAATATTTAGGAATTCTTTTTCATTAAGACAAAGCATTAGGCCAATTTGAGCAACTATCCCATCGTTGACACAGAAGCAATATTCCAAACCAGGGAAGCTAATCAGAAATTAAAGTCACCATCAATAGGCAAGATAAAGTAGAAAGACAAAGAGAAGACAATAAACACTATGTAAGATGGTGGTGTTGTTTTTCTACCTTGAAGTCCTTGTAAATCATTGATCTTAAGTAATTTTTGTGATATCTTAAGCTTTCTGATTGACCTTTTAAGAAAAAAAAGTATTCCCTTTCCTGTATCTTTTGTTTCCAACCCACAGTCTATCCTGACCATTAATTTTGGAAGAAGTTAGTAAGGGACCAAGTTTCAAAGGGACAAGAAGTGAAATATTCTTCGTTTTTCAAAAAAAATGGTTTTATGTGCTTAAGGGAAAAATGAATTGTTTTGGACTCATTTCAACAGACTGGGAACAATTAAACAATTTGTTTTGAATTTTTTGAAATCAATCCTTTAGTGATTAAACCCACTGGATGATTTCAAAGCTTAGCATTTTGTATTCAGTAAATGGAAAAGAGTAAAACGCATATCAACCTAATATGTACTTCCATGGGAAAATCTGATCTTAAACAATCCAACTTATTAATTAAGTTCTTTTTTTAATCAGAAAAGCTTTACCTTCATAACAAGTAAAACATTGCAGTTAAATAAATGCAGAGGTTGTCATTAACTATGACCCCAATGTAAACGTTAGATTATTTGAAATGTTAATGGCCCAAATGTCAATTGGGCCTTATTTTTAAAATAAGTAAGTGATCCATTTTCAGCCAGTTTTCTCCAGCTCCTTTTTATCTGAAGCTATTGATTCATTGCTAGGAAATGTTTCCATGGATACCAGGCACCCTATGTTTGCCTTACCCTTTACACAAATGAACTTAAATCATGAATTCCAATATACGATTTGCTGACTTATTGGAAATCTGAATCTATCCTCATGATGTCCACACAGGCACGGGGATTGCTGGAAGTGAGCACCAGGCTGGCTTTTCTCTCTCTCTCTATGTGGAGTGCAAAAGGTTAATTGTGGGATTTGTACTGCAATTCTATGATTCAGTCTTTAAGTGGTGTCTACCAGTAAAAACTGTTTGATTCAATCAGTGAGCTACTCATCTTGCAGATTGACTCTGCTCTATACCAGTTTCCTCTTTAACGTTTGCCAATTGCAACGTGCAGTGATTCTGCCATAGATAGGTACCAGTTCATGATGCTGTTCATTTTGAGTGTAACGAGTTGGGGTCTATCTTGCAGCGGTGGGAATGAGCACGGGTGTCACTCGCCCTGGCCCTATTTGTTGTCTATCTGTAATTGAGCAAGGAAAAATAAACCATTGCTGTTAGACAAGGGTCACAAATTGGCCAGAAGGTATCTATGTTTATCAGAATACCATTCAGTCAGCAGGTTTCTAATGACCTAGAAGTTGAAGGGCCACTTTCTCAATGAGACAAGAAAAATAGTCTGCAGTTTATGACCGTCACTGTTCCTGTCCACACTGGGTGCCTCTAAACTTTTAGATCTATGGAACCATTCAAAGAAATGCTGTAAAATCAGGGGTGGATAGAGGTCCTATTGCTCTCAACAGTTTCTTTTGGAATACACTGACACATGAGATGCTAACTGAAGAATCGAGTTTCCTTCAGCTGGCAGTTAAAAGTTTTGCAAGATGCTGATATACATGAGTGGCAGAGGTGGAAGTATGTAATTTTGGCAAACTGGAACAGTACAGCAACATTCAAATGTGTTCTACCTTCAATCTAAGATATCAGGTGAGAAGAGTGATTGAAAGTCACCAGAGGGCGGCATGAGGGCTCAGTGGTTAGCACTGCTGCCTCACAGTGCCAAGGACCCGAGTTTGATTCCAGCCTCGGGCGACTGTCTGTGTGGAGTTTGTACATTCTCCTTATGTCTGCATGGGTTTCCTCCAGGTACTCCAGTTTCCTCCCACAGTCCAAAGATGTGCAGGTTAGGTGAATTGGCCATGCTAAATTGACCATGGTGTTCAGGGACGTGTAGGTTAGATGCATTAGACAGGGGAAATATAGAGTAATAGGTTAGGGGAATGGGTCTGGGTGGAATACACTTCAGAAGGTCAGTGTGGATTTGTTGGGCCTAATGGCCTCTTTCCACACTGTAGTGATTCAGTGAAAGTACCACCATACCATAGAACTGCTCTCACATTAGAGAGAGTTGACTTGTGCTGGTTTAACCGGAGGTTCACCACACCTGAAAGTAATATAGTGCTTTTAGTGTGAAAGAGGGATTTTGGGGCCCTCCTGTGGAGCAGTGGTAGTGTCCCTAACCTTGGATCAAGCGACCCAGATTCACATCCCACCTGCTCCAGAGGTGTGTAACATCTCAGAACAGGATGATTAGAAGAATAGTTTTTTAAAAATTAAGAGATAGATTTGGAGCTCTCGTGATGCAGGAGTAGTGTCCCTACCTGTGAGCCAGGAGGCCTGGGTTCAAATCCCACTTGTTCCGGCATTGTGTAACAACATGTCTGAACAGGTTGCTTTAAAAAGTAAAAGAGAGATTATAAGAGCTTGACCATGAGCCAAAAGCAGATTAACTATTTCCACATGCTGGCCCAAGATTTCACCCTGATAGTGAAAATATCAGAAGCAGTTGGGAATCCCAAATCCTGGTCCCAAACTTGGTATTCCTCATTTTTACAGGGACAGGAATGGCTGCAGTCCATGGATTGTGCATGTGCAGTTTCCAATGGCAGCAGTAACTTTACACGAAATGGGATTTTGGAGTCCCTGAAATGGGGTTCGGAGATTAGAGTAGATAGGAGGAGGTCTGCTTTCAGTGCATGTCTTTTGAATAGCTTCCCTGGTTATCTATAGCACATTTATTTCCATTCCAACCTATCCAAATAGAGAGGCACAGTATTCATTGCTAAGCCATCTGAATGTAAAGACATTTCTCTCTGACTCAAGCTCAACTCATGATTTTCAAATTACAGGCTTTAATTAACAGGATGCATCTCTCCTTTCATCAACTACCTTCACTTACTTGGTCACTATCACTCTAATGAGAGCTATCCATATTTCTGATTCTAAATCATTAATATTTCTCTTTTTCCATGGGTTCTGTGGAAGTGAAGGTGTCCAGAATAAGAAACAAACATTGTAGCAGAGCTTCTTGATATGTGTGTGACATTAGTTTTATGACGTTTATGTCCATTAATGTTTCAAAGTGAACACTTGTATCTTGTTTCTTGGTTTTCCAAACCAGTTATGTTGTTAACAAGAAAACAAATGTGAACAGTAGAGTTCAGCGGTCAAGGTTCCAGGTCTGACAGGAGTTCCAGCAGCACCTCTAATTCTGGCATTCATTTCCATTACACTCCAAATGTCAGGAAATCCTGTCATTATTAACACTGCCCCTTCCAGTCACAACCCAGCACCTTAGCCTAAGTAGGGTCCAGTTTCATGCTGCAACCACTTAGGGAGCATAAACAAACAAACACTGCACCAGTAACAGATTCCTACCATTTCATCAATTCCGGCCACAGATTTGAAACAAAAACTACACGTAAGTTCACTAGAAAAGAAAACAGGAGTTACAAAAACAGTTTCCAAATGTATAAATGCTACAAAATGGTATTAAAGATATGGTTAGTTAGGTTTGAATATTATATAAACAAAATACATCAGGACAAAAAAAAAGGTAACCCCCTATGCTGAGAATAACATAACTCAGAAAGTATACATTATACTATGAGGAGCTATATAAAGAGGACGTGTTGTCACAGGACTTAAGTAAATAATCATTGTTGGTATTTCAATGCAGGACAGAGAAAGTGCTATGTTGTTGAAGGGGCTATTTTTGTTTAGGTGAGGCATTAGACCTGTTCAGTTAGACAGGTACAATCCCACAGCACTATTTGAAGAGCAGAGAGCTTTCTAACACACTGACTAACATTTGTCTCTTTTCCAACATCAAGACAAATCATCTGGTACTAAAATAATAAAACCTCAGATTCAGAAAATTCGAAATTAAAACAATAAGTGCAGAAAATACGCAGCCAGTTAGGCAGCACCTGAGCAAAGAGAAATATAAACAGTGTCTCAGGTCAATGATCTTTCAACAGCATGGATGACTTTTACCAATGGAAGATCATTAACCTGAAATGTTAATGCAAATTATCAGGTATTCATTTTCCGATTTATGCTTGTGATCATAAATTGCAGAGGGTGCAAGTTGGTTGCTGTAATATTGCCCACCAACAATGATCAGACCTGGAAAGCAATGTAATCTCTGTCAGATACTTTGGAATGTCCTAATGATGTGAAATATAAATGCAGTGCTTTAGTCATTGTGAGATCAGTGGAATCAACTGATCATAAAGACTTTGCAGTAACACTCTAGGATATGAGCAGGGTCTAAAATTCTTCTCTTGCTGATTATTTCAGTGCGGCTATTGAACTATTTGGAGTACCACAAAGGTAAATAAGACAAGGTTGTTTATTGTAGAATCATTTTTATTAAAATTAATTACGCTCAACGGAAATTATTTACGATATTGCAGTTTTAAGCAGATGCATTTGCCAGCTGAATTCTTTCAGTTCACACAGAAGGACTGTGCCTATTTTCCACTATTGTCGAGGTGAATCAGGTGGAAGGCTTCATTGATACACAGTAACATGACTTTAAAATTATTTATACACAGGAAGATCAAAGGAGCTGAACACTTACAATATCTGTCTCAGATTCCCTGCTTGTAAGTAAAAATGACAAAGTAACATTTTATTCTATATCTATGTTTATCTACATGGGACTAGTCTGCAGCATGACAATTGTTTGGGAAAGTCTCTTAACCAACATATTTTGTGAAGTGATCTGAAATAATTGTGCCATGTGCTGACATTGGCTATGATTAATGACAAACCACTTCACCCTACTGCACATGCTAGAGGCCTCGATTCCTGTGAATGGTCAGTGCACTCAGAGTCCTTTGAGACCTCTCCTTGGCAGTCTGCAACAACAGAAACACGGAATCCTCTCCCATCGAACAAAATGTCAAGTGATTTGGCTTTACTGAAGATTAATTTTATTGATGATTACAACTTCTCTGTCCCAAGAGGCAAATATCCTGCAGTATTATTGATGGTCCCTCAGCATCTGCTGCACTTGGATTTACAGTAGATTCAAGTATTTGCAAGTGTTTATTTTGTTAAAAGTATAAAAATGTCAAAAGCTCAAATAAGTTCTTAGCTATGCCATTTGTATGGATCCACATACTTACATATGTGTTTTTCAATCATAAATAGTGAACGCATCTTGCCAAGAATATGCTAGTGACTATTTTACTTCCAAGAAGCCATATGTTGCAAATAGTGAAAGCTTTCCAGAGACACAAACCGTGCACGTCAAGAATCCAGACTGCATAAGTGCCTGAGACAAATATATTTACCATAACTACTGAATCATTTCTTAAATTGAGGCTTATTTCAATGACATATATATTATCAGCTGAACATATATATAAAACCAATGTGAGGGTAGGGATTGAAAAATCTGAGATATCCTTTTGCTACAAGCCTCTGCCTTTTTTTGCAAGGATTAATTCCTTGTTCCTGTCCTTCACCAAATCTTGGAAGAGCAACTGACCTCAGTCTTAACTCTTTACAAGTTGTTACTTCTTTGCACCATTTGTAACTTATGTGCTTTTGCTTGAGACCCTCAAAAAAAATACAGACTGCTCCTTTCATGTCAGTGCCTTCACTCAAGGCCTTTCCGGTTGCAGAGATTTGAGCTTCAATGCTTTAGTCTGCCCTTGTATTAAACAGAGAAAGGGGTATAATCTAGGGAGGGGACGGGGATAGATGTGGATGGGGGAAGGTTGCCAACTTCATCACAGCACTTCTCAATTCACATCAGAAATCCTGAAAATCCAGGTGACAGAGTTCACAGAGGCACATCCAGGACCTGTAGCTCCTTAGACAATATGCACAAAAGTCACTTTAATGGTTTGTTGGGAGAAAGATACAAAGCAAGGCAAGAAAACAAAATTTAATAGATATGTTATCAAAATAATAAACCCACTTACAGCAGGAGTCTTCATAGAGTCATAAGAGATGTACAGCATGGAAGCAGACCCTTCGGTCCAACCCGTCCATGCCGACCAGATATCCCAATCCCATCTAGTCCCACTTGCCAGCACCTGGCCCATATCCCTCCAAACCCTTCCCATTCATATACCCATCCATTTGCCTCTTAAATGTTGCAATTGTACTAGCCTCCACCAGTTCCTCTGTCAGCCCATTCCATACACGTACAACCCTCTGTGTGAAAAAGTTGCCCCTTAGGTCTCTTTTATATCTTTCCCCTCTCACCCTAAACCTATGCCTTCTAGTTCTGGACTCCCCCAACCCAGGGAAAAGACTTTGCCTATTTACCCTATCCATGCCCCTCATAATTTTGTAAACGTCCATAAGGTCACCCCTCAGCCTCCGACACTCCAGAGAAAACAGCCCCAGCCTGTTCAGCCTCTCTTTATAGCTCAAATCCTCCAACCCTGGCAACATCCTTGTAAATCTTTTCTGAACCCTTTCAAGTTTCACAACATCTTTCCGATAGGAAGAATTGCACGCAATATTCCAACAGTGGCCTAACCGATGTCCTGTACAGCTGCAACATGACCTCCCAACTCCTGTACTCAATACTCTGACCAATAAAGGAAAGCATACCAAACGCCTTCTTCACTATCCTATCTACCTGCGACTCCACTTTCAAAGAACCTGCATTCCAAGGTCTCTTTGTTCAGCAACACTCCCGAGGACCTTACCGTTAAGTGTATAAGTCCTGCTAAGATTTGCTTTCCCAAAATGCAGCACCTCACATTTATCTGAATTAAACTGCATCTGCCACTTCTCAGCCCATTGGCCCATCTGGTCCAGATCCTGTTGTAATCTGAGATAACCCTCCTTTTGTCCAATATACCTTCAATTTTGGTGTCATCTGCAAACTTACTAACTGTACCTCTTATGCTCACATCCAAGTCATTTATGTAAATGACAAAATGTAGAGGTCCCAGCACCGATCCTTGTGGCACTCCACTGGTCACAGGCCTCCAGTCTGAAAAACAACCCTCCACCACCACCCTCTGTCTTCTACCTTTGAGCCAGTTCTGTATCCAAATGGCTAGTTCTCCCTCTATTCCATGAGATCTAACTTTGCTAACCAGTTTCCCATGGGGAACCTTGTCGTTCGCCATACTGAAGTCCATATAGATCACATCCGCTGCTCTGCCCTCATGAATCTCTTTGAATACTTCTTCAAAAAAATTCAATCAAGTTTGTGAGACATGATTTTCCATGTACAAAGCCATGTTGACTATCCCTAATCAGTCCTTGCCTTTTCAAATACATGTACATCCTGTCCCTCAGGATTCCCTCCAACAACTTGTCAGCCTCACCGGTCTATAGTTCCTTGGCTTGTCCTTACCACCCTTCTTAAACAGTGGCATCACGTTTGCCAACCTCCAGTCTTCCGGTACCTCACCTGTGACTATCGATGATACAAATATCTCAGCAAGAGGCCCAGCAATCACTTCTCTAGCTTCCCACAGAGTTCTCGGGTACACCTGATCAGGTCCAGTGGAATAATCCACCTTTACCTGTTTCAAGACATCCAGCACTTTCTCCTCTGTAATCTGGACATTTTACAAGATATCACCATCTATTTCCCTACAGTTTATATCTTCCATATCCTTTTCCACAGTAAATACTGATGCGGAATACTCATTTAGTATCTCCCCCATTTTCTGTGGCTTGACACAAAGGCCGCCTTGCTGATCTTTGAGGGACCCTATTTTCTCCCTAGTTACCCTTTTGTCCTTAATGTATTTGTAAAAACCCCTTGGATTCTCCTTAATTCTATTTGCCAAAGCTATCTCATGTCCCCTTTTTGCCCTCCTGATTTCCATCTTAAGTATATTCCTGCTTCCTTTATACTCTAAGGATTCACTTGATCTATCCTGTCTATACCTTACATATGCTTCCTTCTTTTTCTTAACCAAACCCTTAATTTCTTTAGTCATCCAGCATTCCCTCTACCTACCAGTCTTTCCTTTCACCCTGACAGGAATATTCTTTCTCTGGATTCTTGTTATCTCAATTCTGAAGGCTTCCCATTTTCCAGTCGTCCCTTTATCTGCGAACATCTGCCTCCATTCAGGTTTTGAAAGTACTTGCCTAATACCGTCAAAATTGGCCTTTCTCCAATTTAGAAATTCAACTTGTAGATCTGGTCTATCCTTTTTCATCACTATTTTAAAACAAATAGAATTATGGTCGCTGGCCCCAAAGTGCTCCCCCACTGACAACTCAGTCACCTGCCCTGCCTTATTTCCCAAGAGTAGGTCAAGTTTTATGTTCGGACACTTTAGTCAGGAGAAAACAATTCCACCCCTTTGTAGAGATTTAGTTTTCATTATTTAACGCCAGATTGGGACAGTCCAATCACTCTGTGTTGAATGGGATGTCCAATATACACCTCAACCTAGTCTCAGTATGGAAAAGAGTGTTGTTTTCTTAAGTAAGTGAGACTCAATGGAGACCTCCAAGTGCTGCTCTCATGATTCAACTTTGCCCAGCTGCCAATCAGCAGCAGGACTTTGGGAACTGTAATCAGCAGCATTTTCTCTTCTTCCAAGTGATATTGTCAAGATCCACTCTGGCTCTGAGTGCTTTCAAATACATAAAGTTGGCATCCTTTAAAATGTGGGATGCTGCTGACGAGTGTAGTACTTTTAGAAAAAGAATATTGAATAGAAAGATATTTTCCCATTTTACTCAACTAATTTTGCACGAACTTTAGAACACACAAAATGCCTCCTTATTCCTGTTTGTTTTCCACTCTACTTGAATAGATGCGTTCTGAACTAGGAAACCTAAGAATATTTTCAAGTTATCAACTGAATACCTATTGCTTGACTTACACTTCCACAACTCTTCAGTCCACTGCTACCTCCCATTTTATGTTTGCTGTTATACCTGGCCCATGTGGTTATATGCTTAGCCACGCTATTGAAATAGGTACATTTATTTACATGGCCTCTTTTTTAATTTAGTTCAAGTTTGTCCCAAGGCCACGACTCTGATCCCCATTTATTTGTCATTTATGCCATCGGCAGTATAATGCTTGTGACACATACCAGGTTGTTTAATTCATGACTAACTATTAGACAAATCAACCTTTCCTACAGTTCATTATTGGCAAGTTCAAAGCAATACTTTCCAATTTGTACCAACATGTCTCCATCTCTGAGTCCACTATCTCCCTAGTTGCCCACTGATGCTAAATCAATTTGTCCAGTTTGCCCCTAAGTCAAATTTTTCTTTCCCTTTTCAGTCTGTAATAAACGTTTCATTCTTTCTGAAACTTCGCCTCCTTACAAACTATCACTAGAATCCTAATCCACACCATCCTGTTTAGTCAGAAGGCTCCAAATTAAGTTTAGGATTCTCTGGAGGTTAACATGCACAAAAGCAAATGCAATGCTAGCATTCATTTCAAGAGGGCTGGAATACAACAGCAGAGATATACTACTGAGGCTGTATAAGGTTCTGGTCAGACTGCATTTGGAATATTGCAAGCAATTTTGGTCCCTGTATCCAAGGAGGTGCTGACGTTGGTGAGGATCCTGAGGAGGTTCGCAAGAATAATTCCAGGATAAAGGTTTTATCATATGAGGAGCATTTAAGGAGTCTGGTTTGTATTTGATATTGGATGAGGGGAGGATTACAGAATATGGACAGGCCTGGATAGAGTGGATTTGGAGAAAATGTTTCTTCTTGTAGGAGAGACTAGAACCCAAGGGCACAGCCTCAGGGTGAAGAGACAACCCTTTAAATTGAAATGAGGAGGAATTTCTTCAGTCAGAGAGTGGTGAATTTGTGGAACTCATTGCCACAGAGGGCTGTGGAAGTCAAATCATTGAGTATTTTTAGGACAGAGTTAGAAAGATTCTTGATTAGTAATGGGATCAAAGATTACAGGGAGAAGGCAGGAGAACGGGGTTGAAAACTATATCAACCATGATCGAATGCTGAAACAGACTTGAAGGGCTGAATGGCCGTATTCTATCCTTGTATCTTCTGATCTTACGGTCTTATGGGTATAGCAGCGGAGATAGAGTAACTATGAGATAGCTGAGAGATGATGGCAGAGTGAAGAATGAGCTTCTTGCAGCATTGCTGGCTGTTTCTTCAGATGGTTTGAGACCACTGTGACCACCTTGGACCAGGCTAACAGGGTCTCATGTCATGATCTCTTAAACCATTTTTTTCAATCAATACCTATCTCCCCACTTTGGTTTTTTCAAAAAGCCATTAGACATAAAAGCAGAATTAGGCCATTCAGCCCATCGGGTCTGCTCCGCCAGTCAATGAGATCAGAGCTGATCTGATAATCCTCAGCTCCACTTTCCTGCCATTTCCCTATAACCCTTGATTCCCTTCCTGATCAATCCCATAACTTAAATTATCTTCTTATGCTCAGCATCCACCTCTCCCCTTGTGAAAAGTTATACACAAGCTTAAATTGTTAACATGATCAAAAACATACAGGAGTGTATTTTATGCACAATGGTAATTTTAATGAGAAACATACTATTAGACGCAGTTGGATATGAATATGCCCTAAACGCTCGGAGACAGTGATGATTTTATTTCAGATCTTCAACATGAGCAGAACTAGAAATGAAAGAATATGTGCCAGATGGCATTCCAGCAATGTTCAAATTGAAAAAAAATGCAGTTTACTGTGATTTAGTTTTACTGATGGGACATGCCAGGATCACTAGCTCTGTTATATTTGTTTTAGCCAAGTTGATTTCTGCTTTTCAAGTTGTGATTACAGGACTGCTGTCTGAGCTTTTATGCAATGGAATGCTCCTCCAAGCACTACCAGAATAGTGTGGCTCAATTCTGCCCAAATGTCCTGTACTATCCATCACACTGCCTGACAGAAGGATTGATACCATTATAGGAAATGAGAAGCAGAAGTTATAAAGATAGGAGATATATGTCATCTTTTTTGTACTCATTTCATTGGATGTGTCACATTGGCACTGTACAATGGAAAACTGAGAAATTTATAGCTCCAAAATAATGTTTTTATTTAATATATATTTTATTCAATTCTTCAAAAATAGTAAATCTTGCAAGCAGTGTCCACATTCAGCTCACAAACAAATAAAACTACAATCCTATAATACCAAGTTTACAAGAAATGTCAAATTGACCACCTTCCTTGGATTCTTGTAGGTGTCAATGATTAATAAAAAGTTGAGATTGGGAATGTAAACCTATTTTAAACCTTTAACCAACAGGCTCACAATCAGCTCCAATTAGGTACAGTTCTGGTTAACATTGTTCTGCTAATGGTGCTTTCCCTAATCTGTAAATTTGCTCTATATCATTTTGACAATTCCATTGACTCTCCTGGCTCTGAGAGCACAGTGGTAAATTCTGTGAATTATTCTGAAATCTGAGGTAGCTGTTGCTGTATCCACAGGGAACAGGACCAATAGTACCTGACTCAGCCATCAATGGCTTGAACAGACAGGAAATCTTCAGCCTATTCATCTGCATGAACTCCAACAATGTTCAAAAGCAAGAAAGTTGGGATACTGAATAGCAGCAAAGTTGACATCTCATATGTTTCTGAAACACGTAGGATGGTTGTCAATGGGTTAAGAGTTGAATACTCAGTTGCTGATATTTAACTCAGTTGCTGAATGACACCCTTCTAATTGAACTACTCATTCCCTGTCACTTGCTGCTTTAGATAATATGTAACTTGGTATTGTTGTTTAATTTTAAACTTTATTGAATGAAAAGAAATCTTGTTGCAGACATGCCAAAAGTAGGAGAACACCTGCAACTTCGGTCACTAATCGAGCTGTTGGCGTGGAGGTTCTCATGTGCTTCAGTTCTGTGCTAAGTTTGAATGGCATTGACAACCTAATGTGAGAGCAAATCAGTTAAAAAGGAAGTCCTGCCTTTATTTATTGATTTACAAGACTTCAAGATGTCGCAAAATGTGGAAACACGTTTAACGTGTGGAAACACGTTTAACGTGTAGTCATTGTTATAAGGAATCACTGCTGCCAATCTACACAACAAGCTCCCACAAACAACAATAAAACCAATGACGAGGTGATCTGTTAAAAGCAATTGGCAAGTTTTCTGAAATTTATTAGTTGAGATCTAAGGAATCCGAGCTTTTGCAATGTCTGCTGTCTCTAGAGCAGTGTGATAATGTTAATGCAGTGAAACATTACCAGGAAGCTGGTTTTGGCTGCTGCAAGCTGTACTGTTTAACAGCTGTAATCCTGCTGTTATCACTCTCTTATAGACCAGATAGTGTTGCAAATACTGCAGGGAATAAACATTTGAGATTTTGTTAGTGGGTAAGATCCATTTTTAAGGCTTATTGAAGGGCTTCCAAGTTAGTATGTCCACAGGTTAGTTAGTTAGTGCTAAAGTTATACCTTAAACTTAAAGAACGACAAACCGTCAGATGATGCAGCTGCAACAATCAAGTGTAATCCCCAGTCAGACTAGTGTCACATTTATGTTATCACACACATCTGGAGGTAGTGGCCAGTTTGTGCAAGGAGAGTTTAGATCAAATGCTATATGCTTCAGAAAACCAGTGACTGTTTCTGGTCACAGTAGGATTGAATCTTACTGCTTTTGACTGTGTCATTTTTTGTTGAATTTCATGGAGGGTTTCTCTCCATAAGGTGTACCGTGTTTTCTCACCATATCATAGAGTCATAGAGATGTACAGCATGGAAACAGCTGGTCCAACTCATCCATGCCATCGAGAAACCTGTCTCATTAACTACCCCCATTTGCTCTCCATGATGCCCCCTCATCCAATTCTGAGCCCCCTCTATCACTCGCAGTACCTGGACCAATTCGCCACTGCTGGGGTGTCCAACAATGAACCAGCATTCTTGGCACAAGTGCCATCTTTAAAAGGCCATTATGCGTTGTCAGTCCAGAGCTGCCCTGCACAGTTCCCCAATTCTCCCCAGGCATGACAGAGAATGAAAAATCGCACGCTGCTTTTCGGGGAGGAACCTGGAGATCCTGCTGGACAGAATGGTGCAGGAACATGATGGCTCATTGCCCAAGGACAGGTGAAGGATGCGACAAAACCAGACCATGCCAGCCTGGTCCGTGGTTGCTACCCAAGTCATTGCAGTCTCAGCCATTTAGAAGAATACACAACTTTGTAAGCACCACCATCTTCTTTCCGATACTTCACACTCACTCTATCTCTGATACTGTATCCACCTTCCACCAAGAATAATGTTCTACCAATAGAATAGAATAGAATAGAATAGAATAGTCATTTATTGTCACTTGTATGTTTTACAAAAACAAAACAGGGAAAAGTGTTTAAGTTGTCATACTACAATGCCTATGTTCAGAAAAGAAGGCATAGATAAGAAAAAAAATGAAGACAAAGTCCATCATAGTTAAGTTTACAGCTTCTAAGTTCAGAGGGAAGATGTCATAAAATCCACCCAATGGATTCTGGGGCCTTGCCACCGAAGACACCAAAGCAGACCACCATACATGCAGCCACAACGGCCATGAGAAGCAGCCATCACCCTCAATATTTTCTAAAACATCTTCCCCACTCACTGTCACCGACCCCAATCCCCAACTTTGCATGCCATCTGTGATGCCTACTCACTTGCCCAGGACACTTTCCCACCTGCATCAACAATGATAACTATGCCATTTCTTAATAAATGTCTCACTCTTTCATTCCAGCAAGAAAACAGCCTACAATAGGGCAGAAAGAGTCAAGCCGGATGGTGGGATGCCCAACACTGGGCTCCTGAATGATTGAGGTGTGGATCCTGACTCCTCCAAATGGCTGACTGACCGTAACCATGCCCCTGGGCTGTTATCGGAGGCTGCCTTTAACTAATGGTGCCAAGAACCACTATCATCTTTGACTTGACGAAGCACTGCTGACAACAGTGACAAGTTTCCTAACTTTGTGTTTGTATTAAATAGCACAGCATTATTGTGAGCCTGATATCTCTGGCTGAGGGCTAGGCTGCAAAAACACAAGTCAAAGCAGGGAAGGTGTGAGCATCCAGGTAGGTTCAGAGTGAGTGAGGACTAAGTAAACAAAAATCAAATAGCCTGGAGATGCAACCTGATCTATTCCATGAGCTGAGTGTCCCTGACAACGTTCTTGCTGCAGCATTACAATGATATTGAAGTCAGTAATTGGATTGGAGATGTGCCATGATGGTTCCTTGAGACTGATACATGTCAGGTGCCAATGTTCAAGGATGTGGAGTATGCTTGTGCATCACCAATACAATGTGCCCTGAAATGTTAATGCCTAATGTCCAAAATGGAGGACCTTTGGAGCAAGCAACAAGGTGGAGTTGCCAAGTATCCACACTGATCTCTATGTCGAGAATTGTCAATGTCTGGTTCATGCGTGGGAGATGGCAGGATAGAAAGCTGCATATTAATGAGGTCAAGATGTGTAGTTCATGAGGTTGTTATCAAGCTATTATCCGCCTGAATGAGCAACTTGCCACTGCTTAGTGGGAATCCTATCAGCGTCCAGAACTTAACTAAAATCTATGATGAGTTTCCTCCTGACATGGAGATAGACCTCACGGGATTTCTAGTGTGATTCTGCCAGTATTTTAGCCATATCCCACGCCCTTCAGGCCTCTATCAGATTCTGCCCAAAATTATTTTTAAGTAGGATAGAACTCCTCTTTTAAGAGGGAACTGAAGATTGCACATAAATAAAGAACTATTTCCTTCCCTTTTGCAGCACATTTAGGATCATAGAGAGTTAATGATTCAATTAAGACATTGTTCTGTTTTATTTTCCCCAGCACATACATATCATTTACACAATGTACAGGCAAAATGCTTCATTGAATTAAAGACTTTTACTCATTGGAGATTGGTGATAGAATGCAATTTGTCTTTTTTACATCTTCTATTATGGCCAACTGCGAAGGCCAGAAGGCTAAGTCATTCCTTATTATAATGCTGCTTAACTTTGAATCAATAACAGACCAATACTGCCATCAAACACAAATCCTAGTCCACATCTGTAACAAAGGAGAACGCACAATAACATTGAGAATCCAATAAAGGAGAGCAAGGTATGTTGATAAACAGAACAAATTGGAGGATATGTTGATACAGTGAGATGAGATATAGTAGGATAAACAGGTACTGACTATAAACACATATAGCCTATTGTGTTGAATAGGCAAAAGAGAGAACTGCAGATGCTAGAAACCAGAGTTTAGATCAGAGTTACTCTGGAAAAGCACAGCAGGTCAGGTCAGGAGCAGGAAAATCGACGTTTTGGGCAAAAGCCCTTCATCAGGAATAGAGGCAGGAAGCCTCCAAGGTGGAGAGATAAATAGTGGGGCGGGTGGAGGGGCTGGGGAGAGGGTAGCAAAGAGTACAAAAGGTGAATGGGGGTGGGGATGGAGGTGATAGGTCAGAGGGAAGGATGGAGTGTTTTTCTAGCACCATTCTGATCTATTATGTTGAATAGCCTGTTTCTGCACCAGATGTTCAATGGAATGAATTCTTTGCAATGTGAAAAGAAGAGCACATGTAAAAATTGTGAACATATATATACACTTTACATCTTATTGGCTTATCTCTTTCCATCAAAGGTCATAGCTTCAAGTCTACTCTAGGGATTGAATTGTGTGAACTCGGCTGACAAGGGAGGGTAATATTGAAGGATTGCTATGTTTTTATACATGCTTTCCTTACAGGTGTGACATTAGATCAAAACTCTAGTCAGGCTGCCAAACAGATAAAATGGCACTTTGTAAGAACAGCAGGCTTTCAAATGAGGGTGAATTAAGATAAAGCAAAACTGTACTGGGAGTGAAAAGCAAATAGGTTTTTCTCTACAATTCACTTGAAAATTATTTCCAAATGTGTTACAGTTCAAATACAAAAAAAGAAAATTAAATTTTCAGGAAACTACAATTATGTGCCTGTATTTTGTTTAGAAAGAAGATTATTCTAACAGCTTTTGCTGGTTTACTAACATTGCGTTATCATTAGCAGATCTTCAAATAATCTGAATCATTTTTAAATCAGCCCCACTGGACTTTAGGCAGTAGTATTCACTGAGTAAACAATTTTGGCAAGATTATGTGGAGGAGCCAGGAGAATGATACTCCGTCGTGATACTTATTTAGAGAGCAGGTGTAGATACGATGGACCAAATGGCTTCCTTCTGCACCGCAATACTTCTGTGATTCTGTAGTTTTCCTGCTTTTACCAAATGTCACATGGTTTGACTGCTCAGCCACTTTAACAGCGAAATGTCAATAAATCTGGCTGTATTTGGATGGTAATAGTAATAATATCAAACCTGCATAAATGAAATGCTATATCAGTAGAACAAAATAATAAATTTCCTATTGTCCTGTCATCACCGTGTCATCACATGTTACAAACCGAAGAATAGTTCAATAACTGTCATGATATTTATGACCACAACGTTGAATGAGTTGGCAATCTATTGGTTTTGTACAGCGGGGTAAGTCACTAGGCATCACTATTGTAACTGGAGTATCCTATCTGCACAGCAACAGCAGAGTCCTCGGCAATTCAATTTTTCCCACAGATGCTCATCAAATTATTCCACTCTACTTGGCTGAGAGAGCCTATTTTCATTTCATGCAAGAGGTTCCAGCATCAATCCTACACAGTAAATAATGCAAGGGCAGGGTGGATAGTCTACACAGTGACTGGAAGTAACTGAGTTATGAACATTTCACCATCAACATTTTGCAAAGTGAAATGGGTTTGTTTTGTGGAAGAAGGAGGCTAGGAGGACATCTAATATAACTGTTTAAGGAGGTTTTGATGCTGTAAATAGGTTAGAAATACTTAATTCTTTTGCCAGTGATCCTAAAACTAGAGACCATAAATCTAAAGATCGCCCCAAATATGAAAGAAATGAGAGAAAGAGGTTTCCACAGAGGGAAATTGTTCAGAATGGATTAGAATAAGATTCTGGCAACAGAATCTATGATAGATTATAAAATTAAAATGGATAAATACCAAAAAGTAAAAAAAAATGAAATGGGTGTAGTGAAAGTACAGGGGATGGAACGTAACGCTGAAGTCATTCAGAGAGCTGATACAAACATAAGGCACTACTTGGCATTGTTGCCTTTCCTGAATGTTGTTTGCTCTCCTGTAATTATATTTTTGTGCACTTAGAAACTTTGGTTTCATTCCAAGTGAAAAGATAAGTCTCACATGCTTCCACAAAAATAGAAGACTGCAATGATACAGAGCAAAACAAATTTTGTTAACTTTGAAGATTAAAGTTGTGTGTATATTTCATTCTTATCCAGATACATCTTTAGTTCATTAATACTTAATAATCTTTGTTTGATTGATTCTACATTTTATTAAAGGAATGTATCAGGTAATTAATATTTCACTGTTGCCATGAAGGTTCCAACAAAAACAAAAAAAGATCATTTGATCTGACTCTGTCAAAAGCTCTTATTAAAATGAATGAAGACAGAACCACCACTCATTCATATATGCTTTTATATGTTGCTTGCTGTAATAAAATAATCATCAGACATCAGGATCCAATGGGAGTATTCTGTATCGGAGATATGTCGAGACTTTCATATTACAGTCTCTAATTTCACAGTTCTTCACTGTATTTGGCACATGACTGTCGAGTAGAGTTTTAGTCAGTACAAGTAATACAATTCCTCTCTACGTGAGAGTAACTCTGCAGCATTTTCTCCATTTTGTACATAAACAAATCTTATTTGAACACAGGTCTATTGAGCAAAATTAAAAACAAAATTGAATGATTGATTTCACAAAGACCTTTTGCATAGAATGAAATTAAAGGAGCCTTCAGTGCCAGAACTAAATTGTGCTATTAGAAATTTCTCTAAGAAGCATCTTATTAATGTCTTCTTTAAAAGAACAGAACTGTTTACAACAATCGAAACATAACTCAGGATGCTGAAGGGATTATGGGTGATGTGGAATTTGACATACTAAATGACATTTAATTTACTATTTTAAGAAAAAACGTTGCTGGAGTAACCTACAGCCTTTGCTGCTTGAAGCATCCAGGCCAGGATCTTGAAGCATTAACTCTGTTTCTCACTCCTCAGATGCAGCCAGACCTGTGAAGTTTTTCCAGTATTCTCTGCTTTTGTTTCTGAGCTCCACACCTGCAGTGGTGGAGGCGGACCTCATTTTTATTTGAGAATCTAGATTCTGGATTTTCACTTCAATGGGACCTCACATTGGTTTATTTCTCATTTGAATCAGAAAATGTTCATCACCTGGCAACAGACATTTGAGCATTAATTTTAGAATTGTTCTTATTGTAGCTCATCAAAAGTAATAACTAAAAATTGTTTAAAATCACACATCAGGCTATAGACCAACAGGTTTATTTGGAAGCACTAGCTTTCTGAGCGCCACTCCTTCATCAGGTGGTTGTGAAGGATAAGATCATGATCACAGAATTTATAGCCAAAGGAGTCCAGTGTCATGGAGATGTGATACATTATGTGTTAAACATGAGGGAATATACCTCTGAGGTGTGTCAACTGAGTTATTTACAAATGAAACAGGGACAGGTAAATCATGATGCCTTTTGCACAATACCTTTACATGAATGTCCAAATGAGCATCCATACGATTCTATTGATACAGCACTCCTTTCATTAATTCCCCTCTCTCTTCAACGATTCCTCCCCTCACTATCCCCAACACACACACACACACAAACACACGAGGATTGTTCCAAAAAGCGGCTAACAACAACAAATGGACAGTAGGTCCAGAGTATCACGGTCAAATGCATAACAGAGGTAACTCTGTTTTTCCCATAGCTAAGTTCGGTACCCATAGGGAGGGCCTCAACTGGGACCTTGGGTTCATGTCACATTACAGGTGATCACCATTGCACTACACACACACACACACACACACACACACACACAGATATTCCTACACGCATACACGCTCACATACACACGGACACAGGTACACACAGACGCGCACACAGACACCCACATACACCCTTATAGACACACACACTCCCACACTCACACATGCACCCCCTCACAGACTTAAGACACTCTGCACTCACTACACACACACACACACACACACACTTTCTCACACTCACAACTCCCACCCCAGACAGACACACACACACAGACAGACAAAGACCCACATGCACACATATATTTTGTGGGGTGAATTTGTACTTGCAGAGTTACATTGTACTTTGCTCAAAAACTGCATGAATTCATGTAGAACTCTGAGCTCAAAAAACTGCATGAATTTATGTAAAACTCTGTTATCTCACTTTTTAGATTAGAATCAATCTAAACATCATGGCATAGACAGAGAACACAGGGGGCCAACACCTTCAACATATTGTCTAGCTATCACCATTGTTAACAGCTAACCCGAGAATGCAACTTTTAAAAAAAGGTTTTGTGATTTAAACATGAAAGAAGTGAAACTATCACTGTATTCTAACAGATGAAAGGCTTAACAGACAATCAATTTTTCAATGTATAATTTCAGTTACATCACACTGTAAATTTTTGCTATAAACTCTGCGTTACGATCGAACCCTCCACTATCACCTGATGAAGGAGCGTCGCTCCGAAAGCCAGTGTGCTTCCAATTAAAGCTATTGGACTATAACCTGGTGTTATGTGATTTTTAACTTTGTACACCCCAGTCCAACACCGGCATTTTCAAATTATGTTTTTGAAGAACTTCATTAACTGCAAAGCACCATGAGATGTCCAGAGGACGTGAATGGCACTATATAATTGCATGGTTTTTTTCCCCCTTTTCCTAATCATGCTACAGGAATCACAGAGACATGAGGAAGCACTAAATGTATTGGGATTTGCCTGTTGTGCAAATAAATGGGTTAATGGCTTTTCTCTATCTTTTCCTTTTCTATGTTGCAGAAAGTGGTCATGGTGGGTTTGTAAACCAACTGAAGAAAGCTATTGAGCTGAGCCACAGTTTGCAGAGAGTGTCCATACAAGAAGCAGATAAACAGAATATAGCCTCCATTTTTTGAAATAAATTAAACGTACATAAATATTCTGTCTTTGTTTGATCCTTCCCATCTCATGATAATTTCGCAGAATTCTCTTCACTTCCCTTCAATTAAACTGGTCTTTTAAGATAAACTGGACAGATGACTATGATTGGCATGCTGCTAATATAACAGTATAGATCCTCAGAGTGCACTAAAGTTGAATTAAATGATAGGAGCAGTAATTATTACAGTAACAGTATTTATTATAACCCAGGCAAGCATTGGTCTCAGTCCAATCTCCTTCAGAAAGGATTATTCACAGGATTTCTGCCAATTGTGATCAGTTCCAATACAAAGCACAAAATCGTCACTCACTCACTATTTTTCCACAAAAATGCTGAACACACTGTTTTATTTCAAATATTAATAAATGGGTGAAGTTGGAATTTGACCATTGTTTTATATTATTTTAGAGGAAAATACTTTCAAAGTATTTTGCTCAAAAGATTGTTTATTTTATGATCACTGCATTCAGAATTGCATGTGGTCAAGCAGGTCCCGTCAGTTTGAAAGTATTGGAATTAGCAGTGGGGCAATGTGGAATTATAGAATTTACAGGGCAGAGGAAGGTCATTGAGCCCATTCCACCTGTGCTAATTCCCTGAAAGAGCTATCCACTTACTCATGCACCCTGCATTCAAAGAATTATCCATTTACTTATTGAATACCTCTCTAGACTCTGTTTTTGGTGTGGCATTCCATGTCTCAACAACATTCTGTGACTATAATTAGTTGGAAATTGCTTGAGAACCATTTTCACAATTACTGTTTTTAATGGGGCAAGACATTTGATGTAACTTTGAAGTGCAGCACTTTAGAATTGAGACATTACACTGTGCAAGAGCAGAAGACAGTGACGAAAAATGACATTGCAGTTGGGGACTTTCTTGCAACACTGCTGCACAAGGCTGAGAAAGCTAGGTAATTATATTTGCATTTTAGTATCTGTAAAGTAATAAAGCTTACTTTCCCTTTGCACACACAGCAAAATTGATTAAACTTTAAAAATTGAAACTTTATTGCTGGAACAGCACAGCAGGTCAGGCAGCATCCAGGGAACAGGAGATTCGATGTTTTGGGCACAGGCCCTTCCTCAGGCCTGTGCCCGAAACGTCGAATCTCCTGTTCCCTGGATGCTGCCTGACCTGCTGTGCTGTTCCAGCAATAAAGTTTCAACTTTGATCTCCAGCATCTGCAGACCTCACTTTCTCCTCGAAAACTTTAAAAATTCAATTAATTCATGGGATGAGGGCATTGCTGACTAGGCCAGCATTTATTGACCCATCCCTAATTGCCCAGAGGGCAGTTAAGAGTCAACCATGTTGCTGTGGGTCTGGAGTCACATATAGGCCAGACCAGGTAAGGATGGTTGTTTGCTTCCCTAATGGACATTAGTAAACCAGGTGGTTTTTCCAACAAACAACAACAGACTCATGGTTATCATTAAACTCTTTAACTCCAAGTTACAGAGATGGTGATGGGTGGCACAGTGGCTCAGCGGTTAGCACTGCTGCCTCACAGCACCAGGGTCCCAGGTTCGATTCCAGCCTCAGGTGACTGTCTGTGTGGAGTTTGCACATTCTCCCTGTGTCTGCATGGGTTTCCTCCGGGTGTTCTGGTTTCCTCCCACAGTCCAAAGATGTGCAGGTCAGGTGAATTGGCCATGCTAAATTGCCCATAATGTTAGGTGCATTCGTCAGAGGGAAATGGGTCTGGATGGGTTACTGTTTGGAGGGTCAGTGTGGACTTGTTGGGCCGAAGGGCCTGTTTCCACACTAGGGAATCGGGAATCTAATCTAAAAAATTGAATTAAATTTCCCACCATCTGCAGTAGTGGGATTGAACCTGGGTCTCTGGATTAACAATCCAGCAAGAATTGCCTCCCCTATAATTGAATTTTGTTCAACTGTTTGAGCAAGAACAAAAAAAGAAGACACACAAGAAAGATTATGAATCAAGAACCTAGAACCAGAAGCTCTTCATTGTAACAGGGATCAATACAGCGAGTAATGTAACTGCAATATACTTCCACAGTTCAAACAACTGATACCTCTCAGGCAACCTCACAGACAAACCTCTGCTTTACCTGGGATCCCTAACTAGTGCTAAACGAGGGAGAAACTAAACCAACAAAATCCCACCTGATCTTTCAGCTACCAAGAATATACTGTCTCTGGACTCGCATTAGCTCATTTCTGAAGGCTTCCCATTTTCCAGCCATCCCTTTACCTGCGAACATCTGCTCCCAATCATCTTTTGAATATTCTTGCCTAATACCGTCAAAATTAGCCTTCCTCCAATTTAGAACTTCAACTTTTAGATCTGGTCTATCCTTTTACATCACTAATTTAAAACTAAGAGAATTATGGTCACTGGCCTCAAAGTGCTCCCCCACTGATACCTCAGTCACCTGCCCTGCCTTATTTCCCAAGAGTAGATCAAGTTTTGTACCTTCTCTAGTAGGTACATCCACGTACTGAATTATAAAATTTTCTTGTACACACTTAACAAATTCCTCTCCATCTAAACCCTTAACACTATGGCAGTCCCAGTCTATGTTTGGAAAGTTAAAATCCCCTACCATAACCACCCTATTATTCTTACAGACACCTGAGATCTCCTTATAAGTTTGTTTCACAATTTCCCTCTGACTATTAGGGGGTCTATAATACAATCCCAATAAGGTGATCATCCCTTCCTTATTTCTCAGTTCCACCCAAATAACTTCCCTGGATATATTTCTGGCAATATCCTCCCTCAGTACAGCTGTAATGCTATCCCTTATCAAAAACGCCACTCCCCCTCCTCTCTTGCCTCCCTTTCTATCCTTCCTGTAGCATATGTGTCCTGGAATATTAAGATGCCAGTCCTGTCCATCTCGTAGCCATGTTTCTGTAATTGCTATGACAGTGCATTCCCATGTTCCTAACCATGCCCTGAGTTCATCTGCCTTCCCTTGCATTGAAATAAATGCAGTTTAATTTATCAGTCGTATCTTGTTATCTGCTTAGTCAGGGCAGGCAGGGGCAGTCAGATCGCACTTCTTTTCTCAACTGTACCACTGTCAGATTGATCTCTTTCCCCACTACTTCCCCGGGTTCCCCCCCAACCCAAACCTTGATAGTTTAAAGCTGAAAATGTGTTGCTGGAAAAGCGCAGCAGGTCAGGCAGCATCCAGGGAACAGGAGAATCGACGTTTCGGGCATAAGCCCTTCTCCTGTTCCCTGGATGCTGCCTGACCTGCTGCGCTTTTCCAGCAACACATTTTCAGCTCTGATCTCCAGCATCTGCAGACCTCACTTTCTCCTCCTTGATAGTTTAAAGCCTCCCAAGCAGCTCTAGCAAATCTCCCTGCCAGTATATCAGTCCTCTTCCAATTCAGGTGCAATCCATCTTTCTTGTACAGGTCACCTCTACCCCAGAAGAGATTCCAATGATCCAAAAATGTGAATCCTTCTTCCATAAACCAGCTCCTCAGCCATGTGTTCAGCTGCTCTATCCTCCTATTCCTACCATTACTCGCACGAAGCAGTGGGAGTAATCCAGATATTACTACTCTCAAGGATCTCCTTTTTAAATTCCTACCTAACTCTCTATATTCTCCCTTCAGAATCTCATCCTTTTGCCTTCCTAGGTTCCAATGTGTACAATGACCTCCTGCTGGTGCCTCTCCCCTTTGAGAACATTCTGCTCACTCTTTGAGGCATTCTTGATCCTTGCTGCAGGGAGGCATAACACCATTTTGATTTTTCACTGCTGGCCACAGAAAGATCTAGCTGTGTCTCAGACTAGAGAGTCCCCTAACACAATTGATCTCTTGGAACCTCATGCACCCCTCATTGCATTAGAGTCAGTCTTGATACCAGAAACATTGCTGTTCTTGCTACATTTCTCTGAGAATCCATCACACCCTACATTTTCCAAAACAGCATACTTGTTCGAAATGGGATAGCCACAGAAGACTCCTGCACTACCAGCCTACCTTGCATATATTTCCTGGAGTTAACCCATCTGTGTGACTGTATCTGCAATGTTTCTCCCATCCTATAATTGCCATCCATCACATCCCCTTGCTCTTGTAAATTCCTCATTGCCTCTGACTGTCTCTATCTTCAGCAGTGCAGAACTCCCTTGGTACTGCATGAGGTGGGGGGGGGTTGGTCAGCTTTGATTTTTCTGTGCCAGTCCTGTCGTGGGATTTCCATTCCCAACATTCTGACTCCGGATTGTACAACCAGCTGAGTCATGGCTGACATACAATTGAGGGGCACAGCTGCCTCAGAATGCGATTCACTAAATGGCCAAAAAAGGAGCTAGTCTGATCTCGAAAGGATACACAATCATATTTCTGGATACAGGGCTTAGCACTATTATAAATTTGGTGGATTCTATAATATTTAATCAAACACCTCAAGATATTTGGAAAAGGCGGATTGGACAATTAAACAAATGACTGCTTTTTCAAAAGCTCTGCTCCCCCCATGTGGAAAACCTTCTTTGCATTAATTTTTTTTTCTTATTTTGACAATTTTTTGTTTCCAGGAAGTAGCTGAGGTCAAAGCAGCATCTGTTGCCAGTTAGTTAGATGATGCAGAGCTGCTTTGAGCTTGTTACCAAGGAGACTGCAGCTGCAATCAAACCGAAATCAGAAATTAACAATATACCATCACTACAGCGACTTCAGAACAATTCCTGAAATGCACTAGGATAAAACCTGGACAATTTACCCACTCGTTATGTTTAGAAATCCAATTCTCATTGCATGGTGGAGTACTTTGTTGCTGATTTATAGAGAGACAGGCTAAGGCTAAGAGCACTTCTTATTATTATATTAGCTATTGATTTTCTTGATTAGATTTTAAAGACATGCGTGATAGATTGAACCAGAGCTGAGCTGTTCTTGTGTAGTACTGAAGCTAAACAGTGACTAAAAAAAAGGTAAACATGAATAAGTGGCTCAACTTGTACCATATCATGTCCTCTGAACCCTGAGACCAGCTGATGGCCTTTGCTGTAACTCATTCCTTTGTATTGAAATAGTACTGCATACAGGTACTCAGTGCTTCATGACCAGAGCTTAAAATAGGACAGTAATGCTCAGGTTAGTGGTGGTGGTGGCCTCAATCATTGTAGTCTGGCTTCTACACATCAGGAACAGATCATTCAGTCCATGGCTCAGTCTCATGAAAATCTAAAAATAGGACACTTAAAAATGCATAAATATATATCTGGTGCAATACTTTATTTCAAAAATACATAGATTTCCTTGTACATACACAGGTACTAAAGCAGTTCTGTACAGTCTTTGCATATCAAGAAAAAACAAATGTTGGAATTTGACATTCCCACAGTTGCAAACACCAAAGGCATTTCTACTCATGCAGGACACAGTTTGCATTTATTCTGAGGCAAAGAGAGGGTTTGATAACTGAATGGACTCCCATTGAACTTCTGGTAGATAAACCACGGTTGTTGGTCTTTCCCCACTGTACATTGGTGACAGCTGCCCCAAGCTTTAATGCTTCCCTTAGCACTTAGTCCTGGATCTGGGAATGTGCCAGTCTGCAACACTCAGTCAAGGTCAACTCTTTACACACTGAAAGACCAACAAGTTTCAGGCAGATTGAAGAACGTCTTTCACCGAGTTGATGGTCCTTCAGGTGCAGTCAATGTTTTTCTCAGTGTTTGTCGCAAGGAACAGACCACAGAGAACAGAGTCCTGCATCACAAAGCTGCTCTGGACAAACCTCAACAAGAACCTCTACATCTCTCTCCAGACCTTCTTTAAAAAGGCACATTGCAGCAGGAGACGATTGACAGTCCCTTCCCCACCCCAGCTGCTTCCAGTGGCACAGAGTGTCTGTGCATACATGAAGTATCTGATGGGTAGTGTCCTTCACCAGCCAAGCTACATCTGCTGCAATATATTGTCAATAAATGCCACTTACACTGTAGAGAAGAACATGCAAACAAGTCGGCTAGCAAACAAGTCGGCTACAGTATCCAGTACAGCACTACCCCCTTTTCATGCAGTTGGCCTTGAAAACTGATCAAATACACCTTGATATTATCTGAAGCATTCAGCTGTGTACCTGACTTGTGTTTTCCATTCCTTGCAGTATTTATTATTTAGCATCACACATATCAGTAATGGGAATGTTTCACTGTGGCAGCATTCCTTGCTGTTTCTGGTAGGATCCCAGTCTCGTGACAAGAGCTGAATGACAATGGCAAGGTGTATCATTAATTGTTAGAGCAAGGTGAAGGGTCTCAGCTTGTAGTGAAAGGTATGACATAGGTCGAATGACGTGAAAGAGAAGGTGTCTTTAATTAGCTTTAGGTAAATCCAAGCTTGGCTTTTAAAAGCCTAGCATGGTGGTAGTGCTGAAAGAAAGAGCCAAGGAGTCATCTCGGGGTTAGCACCTTTACTGAGGTGGCAATGGTTACACCTCAAGCGATCCACGATGATTTGAGATTTCTTTCCTTCAGGGTTGCCAGGTAAGGTCATTAGGAATTACTGTGCACAGTATTACTACTCCATCCAGTGAGCAGGCAGTTCTCCCGGGCAGGTTGTCAGTGAGGTAGGTACCATCTATAAAACAAAAACGTGTGAGCCACACATCAAATTGAATGAAATTTAATTGGTTTGGCAGCAACCAGTTGAACTGTGGATGCCACTAAGTGGCTTTCCTCAATGTACTATGCAAAAACAAATGTTGTGGCAGTACTGCAATAGTCATAAAAACTATCTGAAGTCACTTACACAAAGCATTGGAGCTAAAGTAGCCCAAGTGAATAAGTTCCATGCTGTTAGCTCAATAAAATGCTTCAATAAGTGGATTGAGGTTAAATATGGAAAAGTTCTGGTGGGTATCTAAGCCAGATTAAATCACTCGTCTGTGTTGAGTTAGCTGTCCAATAAACGCGGCAATTTGTGGGTTGGCACCAGAATAAAATGACCATGAAAGCTGCCAGATTGTTGCAAAAGCACAACTGCATCACTAATGCCCTTGAGGGAATAAAATCTGGCTTACGTTTCTCTCCAGTCCCACCCTATGTGGTTGACTGTAAATGCCTTCTGTTCTAAGAAGAATCACCACACAGAATAACAATGCGGCTTTACAAGCATCACCTATTTCCTAAGAATAAATAATAAAGAAAACCATCAGGTGGGAAAAAGGACCAGTATTTAAAACAGACCAGCAAATGGCGGCACACACAATGTTAGTGAAGAGCCAGTAGGCAGTCAAATATCTGCAATGCATAATGAATGAAGAAAATTATAGGTAAGAATATCTAACAAAAGAAAAATAGCACAAACAAGAACAGGAAAAGAAAATGAAATAAATTTGAATAGATATACTAAGGAAAAAGATAGTAATGAAACATAAGTTTCATCTGAACAGAAGTATGAAAACAATTAATATTAATTTTCAAATCTCTATGGCAGTGAAACAGGAAATGAGTGAAAAATAAATGAAAAGACTCAAATATAAAAATACTAAAAATGTAGAGACAAGATATCTAAATCTTGAAGTTACTCTCAAATGAGGGGAAAAATGTTTCAAACTCTTTAAAGTTTTGTTATCTGCAGGATGTTTAAACTGAGATTTGGGTAAAACAGTGGTTTTCAAAGAAATTAAGTGATTCCAAGTGCTACAAGTTACCAGGGCCCTAAAAGAATTTTCTGATGCACTAAGTCCCAATATCATAATTAAACTTTACTGATCAGAGCCTCAACACAAAGAAGTCTAAATAGAATTGGCTCAATTTATAACTACCCACTAGAGGGCACAACAGCAGCAGTTACCATAGGGACAAAGAGACACATTGCCTGAGATTCAGGCCAATCGATTTTATTATGATAAACAAGAAAATTGTATTTGTTTGCCATATAATGGATAAGCAACATCAGGCACTGGTTGGGCCAAATGGCCTGTTTTATTCCTGCACATACTATACAAAGTCCAAATACATTATTATCACTTCATGCATAGCTCTTACTTCCTTGAACGTCACAGTTCTTGGTTAAGACCCAGTGTGTTTTACATAGCTTTCACAAAGTTGTTAAGGTCCTAAAGCTTGTATAAGATAACTTCAAACTTTGAAGGCAGTTTTTTTTTGTAGTCTTAAGCACTTTTTGACAAGTGAAAATGTCTCAACATTCCTCTTGAACCTCGAATTCTAACTAAAACAGCGCAGCCTTCTATCTCAGTGGACATAATTGGAGTCTACTATGCACAACCCAGAGCTTTCCAAACTCTCCCAGTGCCTCACCAAGTCCAACTGGTGAGGAGGTAGGATTCACATCAGCTGTTGGTTATTATTTGATTGAACTCCTCAAATAGCATTTGTTTCATGTGTTATTTATTCACAAAAGTACCAGACAGATGGGAAATGTCACTGACTAAATGAGAAAGAAAATAACATTGTAAAACAGAAGGCTGCCAGCCTCCAGCAATTGCTGCCAAATCCACAGGCAGGGCTGACTGTGTAGTAAAGGAATACCAATTCCCACCACATCCAGCAAGAACTTCACAGTATACCATTGGTGGCTGGGCCTTCAGCTGCCTCATTCCCAAGCTTTGGAATTCTCTTACTATACAACGCTACCTCTCTAACTCATGTTCCTTTTATTAAAGGCACTTCTTTCAGCTTTTACTAATCTACCTTTACATCATTTGATATCACATCCCATTTTCTAATACACCTGTTACCATGAATTTGTAATACATAAACAAGTAATTGTTAATTCCATTGACTAATACCTAAGATTTCTGTTAGATATAAAGCACATTGAAAGGAACCAGGATAGAGTGTCTTAAAATGGCTACAGATGTCACATGACCTACAAGCTGGCCAATCTGCACAAGGAATTGCAAAATGGATGCCTAAACAACATTGTTAAAGAACTGATTTGCATTAAGGCATTTGAAACTGAGCTTAGACTGCAGAATTCTCACCTGCAGGAAAGGCCAGAGATAAAGTTAGTCTACTGATATCTGTGTGTAAAAAGGAAGATGAAAATCCCCTTATTTGTTTCAATTGCACCTTGATAGCTTTGATAATGGGAGTTGAAACTCCTTCATTAATGTGGATTGTCTCCAAGTGTGACAATAGCTAGCTGTCACATGAAAATTACTAAAATAAAAGGGTGTGTCTCAATTACCAAAGGAATGTTAGGAATGCTAGCAGAATTGAGTAACAGCAGCTATCTTACAACAGTTTTGTTAAGGTCAGCTTCATATTTCTGTCAAAATGTGGAATATGTCACTGGGATAGATAATTTAAAGGTAAAGCAAACTTCAAAGGTCATAAGCACTCACTCTAGAAATGTACAAATTGTGGTTTAACAGGAGCAGTTTCCAGAAGAAAAGATTTTGTGCTGGAAACTCCCTGTTATTTGATATGTATGGGGAATAGGGATGCTGTTCGTATGAATCTGTGAATGTATGTGTACTGGAACTTGCATACCATGTTCTGGTATTTTTGAAGAAACTTTATAAAAATGATCCACTTTCTTTTGAAAGTTTTGCTAATTGCATGAGAATTCTGCATGCTTGGGTACCAGATAATGGGGAGTTCACAGTAATAGCACAATCCCACTGCTCTTAAAATTAATGTTGAAATGTATAATTCTTTTGCTTAAATTTTAACCTTTTTAATTCAATTTGACCTTCCCCACTTCTGTGCCTATAAACCTCTACTCATTGCACACTTGTTTGTTTGTGTCTGTGTCCAAGGTTGTGGAATGGCTAGTACCTCTTAACTGTACTGATAACACTGAGTTTTTAAAATCCTCATGAAAGAAATACTAATTGCCAATGCAAGGCACCTGGCTGGCTTTATATCTGGTTAAGTGCATATTGAGTTACAAAAGCACACCTTTTAAAAAATTTTGAACTCTGACATGAGTGATAGGAGGAACTTATTTACCCCTTTACTTGGTTTTATCACTTCTAGGTGCCATGGGACACTTTGTTGCATAAACACACTGATTAAATGTGTAAGTTGTTGGTGTGTTATGTTACAATGCACTTCTGTCTAATGTAATTGATTTAACATTGATGTGAGCTAAAGAAGAAAAGTATGGTATTTGCATATGCAGCATTTTTGGATCCTCATAATGTCCCACTTTATATTGAGCCAATAATTTTACTTTTGAATTGTTGGTTAATGGGAAAACATAGAATTCACAAGACCCATAAGTCAGAAGTTAATCTATTTAGGTTGTGGCTTTAATAGAGGTTGCAAAACCAAGAGAGATGACCACATCTCTTCCAATAGTGCCACCTACTTGTGCATCAGTTCAATGTTACATCCAAAAGGTGGAAGCTCTGATAGTGTAGTCCCTCGGTAATTCACTGAAATGCCATCCTTAAAATTCCTTGGGTCCTGATCCTTGACCATTTTGGGGTGATTGAAGGAAAACACATTAGCACAATAAGTTAAATTTTCGGTAAAAGAATTATACACTTCAAAGTTCCTTTAATTGTTCGTAAGGATAGTGAGATTGTGCTGTTACAGTGAACTCTTCATTATCTGGTGCACAAGCATCCAAAATTCTCAGGCAATCAGCCAACATTTCAAAAGAAAATGTATAATTTTATAAAGTTTCTTCAAAAGCATCTACGGCATGCTAATTTCTGATGTAGCTGTCATGAAAATGGCACCTGCAGTTAAGCTAGAAACAGTGCGCCTGCAATAGACCCCGAATGCCCCATACCATCGGAAATTTCAGAAGTGACTCTGCCCTGTGGATTATTGGCTCCCAGCCCATATTGCGACCTGTTCTACCGAACTGAAAAACCCTTGTCCTGCATTCCTTGAGCTTATATTTTTTATACAAGAAAAATGCTCAGACAATTCAGACTGCCTCCCTGCCTTAGTTGCCCTTTCTAGAGACCAGGAACATCCTTGTGGATGTTGAAATGCCTCCCTTCATTGGACAATCCAATCCTGCTGCAATGCCAGGGCTCCAGCCAACCTGAGAACCTTGAAGGTTCCAGAGTCTTCATTCCAGTCCCTTCTCTAATCAATAAGCTCTCTGAAAAGTTATGGCAAACCGTTAATAGCCAGGTCTACGTCATTACTTGTGGCAAACTGCCAACCTCCTGCTAGAGGCGTTCAACTCTGAGTCCCTGTGGAATTTCAGCTCCTGATTGGTAGATTTTGGGTATGTGAACAGAGACAGAGGGAAAGTCATGAGGGAGACTTTTCTCAACCATATAGAGTCCATGGACTATTTCTCATGATCAAAAAATCAGACAAATATTTATTACTTGGGATGCTCCTCTCCAAATTTTGCTTCCTGGGTTTAACTAAAACAATGTTTCAGGCCCTGACAGTAAAAATGGAAGTTTACCTTTGTGACTTCAAGAAGAACCGTAAGAACAATTCCAAGTTAAATAACGCTCGGTCCACAACTTGCAATTGTAGGTGACAACAATGTATGTAACCTGATTCTAGCTTGCTTCTTGATTGACTGCAGATGGTAGTTGGCTATGTAGTTTGTGTGTTGGTTCTTGGCTCATTATTACATCAAACTCAATGCAACACAGCTCTTACATCACTATCACTTTATTCCAAACTACTTCTGATCCAATGTATGTACTGTTGGTATGTCAAGCATTTTAGCATGAAACATAGGGGAAAATGGACTCTCTCATTCTTTAAATGTTAATGACCATAAGCTATAAGACAACCCATTAATCTCAGGAATCAGTCTCGTGAATGTTGCATGAACTACTCGTTGTGCACATATATCCTTCCTCACATAAGAAGGCCATAACTGGACACAGCACTGTCAGGTTGGAATATTACGTCTCATCCCAGGATGGCAGGCAGAGGGCTGTAGAGTTTGGTGTCATGCTAGCTGCACTGTTTCTGGCACCTATCCACCAATACCCACACACACTGGGAATATACCATGGCTAGGGAAGTTTCAGGTGCCTCTCCCTTCTCCAGTGAACATTGACTTAAGGATAGCCTCCTGCAAATAATAGAACTTGTGGCTGGTTAAGCACTTGGTAGGCCTGGTCACCAGGCTGAAAATGTGTTGCTAGAAAAGCGCAGCAGTCAGGCAGCATCCAGGGAACAGGAGAATTGACGTTTCGGGCATAAGCCCTTCTTCAGGAAAGGTCACCAGGCTGCCAGGGACAACTTGGTAACCTGTAATGCTGAGCGCATTGGAGGAGAGGCGCAGGGAGAGATGGGATTAGCTCATTGATGGGCCTTCCTTTGCATTTCTGCATTCGTCCTTGCCTTGCCCTTTTCAGGCATGGATTGCACCCCTCTCTCAGGATCCTTGCTAGCCTGGTGCAGGCCAGATTCCAGGGTCACCTTCAATTTCAGCTGGAATGCTGGAAGCCAGCCTGTCAGCTTCAGCAGTGGTCACCACTCCAGGTGGTGCTGCTGGGCCATTGTCCTGCTGGATCTCCAATTCGCTGGAAACTCTCTGAAGGGACTCCACTTGATAAGGGATGGAAGTTCTTCCTCAAAACAATTAGCAGCTTATGGTGAGCTGACAAAATGGAGGCAGGCTCGTCCTTGACCATAAATTGAGAGGGGATTGTCCTCAGATAAAATTCAGTCCCCACAAAATGTGCTCTCAGCAATGCCTGTAATGACTGTAGCAATTCCACTTTTATGCTCCAATCCTCCTTGCAATACAAGCCAACATTTCATTTTCATTCCTAGTTACTTGGTTAATCTATATACTAGTTTTTTTTTGTGTTTCCTTCCACTTAAATAAAATTTACCTTACTTTTCCTCCTGCTAAAAGCCACTATATTTCCTTAGTTGAACTTTTGCACAGCCGGGTAAATTATCTAAATCCATTTGCAGAGTCTTTGACCTGGATTTTCAACTGGAGAGTTGGAGACCAAAAAAAAGATTCTCCAGCTAACTGGGAAGAAAATTGGAAAATAAAATTCTCCCTCTTCACCTGAAAATGCTCAATCAGATTCTGTAATCCTCTAAATAAATCTACAAATGTTGTTTTAAAAAAAAAATCAAGCAATTGGAATTATATGGAAATACAGACATCAGCAGGCTGAGTTCAGACTGTACCATAACACAATGCAGCTGTAAACTATTACTACAGAATTTAAAATTACTAACTTAGGGCAGGCTGATGATACAGTGTAGGAGTGTGTGTGAAGCTAGGGCCTGGGAGAGCGTTATGGGGACCAGTGTGTGAAGTTCAAGTTGTAAGAGCTTCACAGGGACGTGAATGTAGAGGAAGGTTCGTGTTGAGCTTCACATGGACCTGTGAGTGTCTGGAGTAGATTCCATGAGACCCTCACAGAAGAGGGAGTGGAAGGGGTGTGTACATATGTGTATTGGAAAATGCGCATCATATAAACAGTTGAGTACTGTTTAAATTCAGCAATGACTCATTCATGTCATTCTGTTTCTTTATGTTGATCCAAAAGTGAAAAATGGCCAGGTGCAGATTTATCCACAATGTCAGGTGTCAGGGTTAAGGTAGTGAAAAGGACAAAATGGTGTGTGTAGAAATTTTGACTGGTCGCTACACTTTAGCTGAGTCAGTACATGAATGCAGAGGGCCACAGACAGCTTTGAGTTTATTGACCTCATGCTTTTCCTTCTTTACAGCATCCTGACAGGTAGGAACTGTTGGCAGGTGCCTTTGGCCACAACCCCTAGAAAGCATCACAAGTATAAAAATGGAGCTTAAGCATCCATTCGAAATCTATTAGTAAATTGCTGATGTATCCCTATGTGTATTTCAGATTCTCTTCATACTTTATATTGTAAACTGCAAAAAATATTAAGCAATCTTCAAAGTCTTTATAACATAGAGTAAAAGGCTTCTACAGCAATGTAGGAAAAATAGCATATGTTATGCTTTTTTTTTCTTAATTTTTCAATGATTCTTTGCACACAAACTTCTTTTGTGTCCCTCGATTTCTTTTTGAATCTATAGCCAAAATCTGTCCATCAGAGTTGTACAGTCAGTTCATTTTGCAGCAGCATTTCCTGGGTGCAAAAGATTTATCCTTCTAGCAGGTGGAAGTGCCGGACTGACTCCCCATTAAATGCACAGTCTCTTGTGGCCTGCCTTGCAAATTTCTATGTGCACTTCATACGAAGCTGGCCAGATCTGTTGGCCCCTCCTGGCTGTGTGATAAAATCATTACTAATAAAATACAATCCAAAAGGATGATGGCTAACTGGCTGCACACATCTGTCATGCAAGAGCAGTGTCAGACTCTCCCCTTCGGGATTTTTGTTTCCATTAGGCATGCACAAAGCAGCTTGGGACACAGCCTGTTTCAACATTGCCTGGAATTTATATTATTACTCTGTTGAAAATACCTGAAGTTCCTTAGGAAATGTTCAAGCACAACTCTTGCATCTTTTCACAGAAGCAGAAGAAAATAATTAAGATCCTGCATCAGTGCAGATGTTGGGTGAACTGGAGAACTTTATGAATGTAGAACATCTGTCCGTCAGGTAGCTGTGTATATTCTGGAATGGAGTAGTGACTCCAGAATGTTCAGTTTGTGGACAGGGCTAGGTCTCACAGATGCTATCACATCTCATTTTAACAAAGCGAGTTGATATAGACCTCCTATTGCAGCACACATTTCACTTTACTTCAACTGAAGGCTTATTTAATTCATTTAAAGTTCAACCTTTTCATTAACAATCATCTTTGAGATGTTGGGTATATGGAAAATGATAGATTTTCAAACTAACTACCTTAAAATGAGAATTGTAGCTTTTTGTAGTGTTTTTTAAATCTCGCCCTCGGAATATAGCATCGCCAACAAACCTGCAATGTATCAGCCATCCCCATCTGGCCTGGAGAAAGTGGTGCTGGGCCTTGTTCTTGATCCATTGCATTCTGCATAATAGGATGCTCCCATCATGCTGTTAAGTAAGACACTCAAGGGTTTTGATCCAGTTAGGATAGAGAAAGGGTTAGATATATCCAAATCAAGATGGTGTGTGACTTGGTGGGAAATTGAAGGTGCTGTCCTTGTCACTCTATCTGCTGGGAGTTGTGAATTTGGGAAGGGCTGATAAAGATGTTTTGGCAAGCTGCCACGTATGTATCTTGCAGATATTGAGTCAAAATGTCTGGTGCTGGAAAAGCACAGCCAGTCAGGCAGCATCCAAGGAGCAGGAGAGTTGACATTTCAAGCATAAGCTCTTCATCAGGAATGTGGAAGGGCCCAAGGGGGCTGAGAGATAAATGGGAGAGGGGTGGGGCTGGGGGGCAGGTGGGAAGATAGCTGGGAATGCGATGGGTAGATGAAGGTGGAGGTGAAGGTGATAGGTCGGAGTGAAGGGTGGAGCGGATAGGTGGGAAGGAAGATAGACAAGTAGGAGACAGCAGCGTGGCAGGGTCCTCACTAAGTACTGATTATCTGATTATTTGGAAGTAACTGCCAGTAGATAATGAGTCCTTAACAACAGTGACTCCTTTTGATGGTATGAGAGTTGGCTGATGGTCAATCATTTAATCAATATTTTAATCCTGTAAAATCATGCAAGATTTATTTAATCAATTGTAGTACAATGGCATTCTCTGAGTGCTAACATAAGACAGATATTCCAAAAGTGTTTATTCTCTCTCTGTGACTTTGTGGATAAAAGTTGTCCTAGATGTAGTGTAAGACTCATGTAGACTAGAGTTTTGGTTTCACCTTGAAATTTTCATTTAATGACTGGTTCTAGTCCAAGAGATGAACGGTAATGTCCCAGAGTAGGATGTGGATAAATTATCTAGGGGCTCCACTTCTACCTGTTCACTGCAAAATGTTCACTCCAGCTGCAACATGTCTGTGTGATATAACAACAGTATCGCATTGGGTTGTATAATGTTTGCATAGCAATGCTAAGAGTTTGGCACAACTGGGGAAGTGGAAGGTTCAGTTGACTGCAAAGCACATTTTGCTATGTAATATGTCTGCTGAGGCAGTAAGGAAACAGCAGCAAGCTCTTCATGGTCTTTACTTGTTCCTCGGGTTCTCCACCAAAGGCAAGCTTTTGGCGATTCTATCTCATTTTTGATTTTTTTACTCTGATTAGAACAAGGAGGTAGGCTCTACATCCACTTCAGATAGAACTTTGTGGGCGGCTCGGTGGCACAGTGGTTAGCACTGCTGCCTCACAGTGCCAGAGACCCGGGTTCAATTCCCGCCTCAGGCGACTGACTGTGTGGAGTTTGCACGTTCTCCCCGTGTCTGCGTGGGTTTCCTCCGGGTGCTCCGGTTTCCTCCCACAGTCCAAAGATGTGCAGGTCAGGTGAATTGGCCATGCTAAATTGCCGGTAGTGTTAGGTAAGGGGTATGGGTGGGTTGCGCTTCGGCGGGTCGGTGTGGACTTGTTGGGCCGAAAAGCCTGTTTCCACACTGTAATGTAATGTAATCTAATCTAAAAAACTGGTTGAACTCTGTGCAGTTGGTGTTATCTACAGTGCCCTCGAGCCAATTGAGCTAACTGGTTGTCAATCTACATTTATGGTTATATAACGAATATATTGAATGCTGTACATCCATTGAGAGACTGCTTAAGAAGACATGCCATGCAGTACATAAAAATACAGACTGATAAAAATCATCCACTTCAGCAGAAAGAGGTTTTAATATAACTTGTGAATTCTGTGAGTTTCCAGAGATCAAGGTCCTCAGTCCAACTTAATTCATCTGGTGGGAATCAGATGGGTTCAGAACTAATGACCAGTTTACACTCCATCTAATGAAGTCTTCATTAAAATCAACTGAGAGCAAAATAGAGTCTAACCCATTCCCATCCCATTTGAGTTAAGTCATGACTGTACAATGGTTTTAATTTGTGATAATGTTTTAATTGAAACAGGAGGTAGAAAGGGAGGGATGGATAATATTGCAGAGTTAGCCCTTGAAATATATCTGAATGTTTTTGTCAGTGTGATAGTTACCTGTGTTACATTGTGTCCCATTGTGCACAATATTGCAAAAAAAAACAAACGAGATGTTCCTAAGTAGTAAAGATACGATAACAGTCAAATTTGTTAATACACGATATGGAGGTGCTGGTATTGGACAGGAACGGATAAGGTTAAAAATTGCACAACACCAGGTTATAGTACAACAAGTTTATTTAGAAGTATAAGCTTTCGGAGCGCAACTCCTTCATCAGGTAGCTTGTGACCTGACAAAGAAGTAGCATTTCGAAAGCTTGTACTTCCAAATAGATCTGATGGACTAACACCTGATGTTGTGTGATTTTTTAACTATTAAAACACAGTAGTATAAGTGAAAGAATAATTAAAGAGCTGCATTATTTGTGTTTGGCAATTTTCTTAGAAAAGTGATGTTTTGAGATGAAGATGATCCAACAAAATGCATGGTATTGGCTCCCTGTTTATTGAGTAGAGTCATAGAGCCATAGAGATGTACAGCATGGAAATAGACCCTTCGGTCCAACCCGTCCATGCCGACCAGATATCCCAACCCAATCTAGTCCCACTTGCCAGCACCCAGCCCATATCTTTCCAAACCCTTCCTATTCATATACCCATCCAAATGCCTCTTAAATGTTGCTATTGTTCCAACCTCCACCACTTCCTCTGGCAGTTCATTCCATACATGTACCACCCTCTGCATGAAAAAGTTGCCCCTTAGGTCTCTTTTATATCTTTCCCCTCTCACCCTAAACCTATGCCCTCTAGTTCTGGACTCCCCGATTCCAGGGAAGAGACTTTGTCTATTTATCCCACAGCCTCTGACGCTCCAGGGAAAACAGCCCCAGCCTGTTCAGGCTTTCCCTATAGCTCAAATCCTCCAACCCTGGCAACATCCTTGTAAATCTTTTCTGAACCCTTTCGAGTTTCACAACATGATAGGAAGGAGACCAGAATTGCACAGTTGTCTTATATTCCAACAGTGGCCTTAACAGAGGGCCTACTGCATCAGTCTGTAAATAGACCAGCTTTGTGTGTCAAGGACAAGGTATGCCATGAGCTGTGAATCACCACAAATAGCTGAACAATTTATATCATTTCATTAACCTCACTGAAAAAAGAGCTCACCACTAGCCTACCTGTGAGCTCCAGGATGTTACTGTTTTTGTACAGAAAATACAAGAAATATGTTGCAGAGACTTCAAGTTGGCATTCAACAGGCATTATACTTTGTTCATATGATTTACTTTCTAGCAATACTAGCCAGGTTCTCCAGCTCAGAAAAGAATTGAAAATTCTCACTCCTGAAGGTCTCACATAATTCCTACAGCATTCATGAATGTGGAGTAGTTTTCCAGCTTTTCCTTTCTGCCTCTTATGCTCTCTTTTCCTCTTTTAATCCAAACTTTTCTTTCTCTCTGTTTCTCTTTCTGTACTTATTTTGACTCTATTTATACCAAGTTACATTTATGCTGTTCCTCTGTTCCTTTCTCCATTCTTCGGTCTCATTGATGAAGAAGATAGGCTGTTGGTCACATTCTCAGCTGTACTTCTGAAAGGTCCCACTGCTGTCACTGCAGCATTAGCACACCCTGCAATTTTCCGAAAAACAAAGTTGAAGCTGAAGAGAGGGATGAAAATCTAACAAATGGGACATTCCCCAGTAAGTTCTGGGCTATTGTGTTGGAATCTATTACTAAGATCACATACAAAGCTCAGCGCTAACAAAAGGCAATTGCCACAGTTGAATTTAGAATGAATAACATCTTGACTGCTTAATCAGAGCTGGGAGAGTTGCCAAATTCTGGGTCTTCCTCCCACTCAGCCACATTAACCCCCCATCACTAAGATCAGTTGCATGTTAGCAGATCTCAGCTGGATAAGCAGTTGGAAATCTACAACTGGTCACAGTGTCTTTGAGTGCAACTTCTGCCTGAAGGTCCTGCTTCTGAGCACTGTACAGTAACCTCTCCTAAAAGAGATATGGGTAAAACTGATCTCAGTTGTGCTATTCTTTACACAGACCTGTACTAATATAGAATGTGAAGCCAAATGGAACAGTTAAAGAAGATAATGTTGACACAGTTAAAGGCAAACTTAATGGGTGAATAAGTGAGAGGAGAACAAAAAAATAATGTGGATGGTAGGAAGAGTTAATTAAAGTGGGATGTATAAACAGTAGTCTGTACCAGTTGGGCTGTTTCCATACTGTAGTTTCTGAGTAATAATCTGTGTTTCCTTGCATTGAACATCTGGTCAGATTAATATTTGCCCTTTCATCTCTGAGAACTGGAACAGCTCCAATCTAACTTAATAGATCAAAGAAACTTTATTTTGATCTACATAAAATAGGTTAATTTGGGCAAACTCAGTCCAGTTCTTAATTAGCATAACCTATAGCACAAAATATTAAACTATTACATAATGACACAACATTGATTATTAGAATGGCCAAGAACATCTCTGTGTGCTGTATCTGAACAAGTAAAGAAAACTGAAAATAAGAAATCCTCTGATATCCCCATTGATCATTGCAATTGCTGTTAAATGTCAGCCTCTTGTTTTGTGATCTTTCAAAATTCTTTTGGCAAGAATTGAGCTTTGGTTCCCTTTAGGGACTAGTGGAATTAGACTTTTTGTCGCTTACATCTTTTGTTTACTAGCTAATGTTTAACATTGTATGGATAGCAGGAATCAGATTACCTGAAACCTGGAGGCCCCTCCCCCACCCCAATCCAGGCATCCAATCACATACTGCAACGTGCCACACAATGGACTTGCAGTCAACTCTTCCCAGCTGTGGAATGTGCAATCGAAGGTGAAAAAGACCTTACCTGAAGACAAATGCTTTATAGAATGTAGCATTCTGTAGCACAGCTTCTACTGAGAATTTCAAAGCTTATCATACAACAATTCTTCAAGCAGCTGAGAATAGAAGCCAGCATGATTGATTCATTTTCATGTCCAGTCCACCCTATTTAACAGAATAGGCTGAGGCATTATAGGAAAATGCTCAATTGTCTATTATGTCCAAATATGAAAGATGCTGCATCCATTCTTTAAATCAACTAGCCTATCAAATTTCTGCAGATTTAAAATAATATTATTCAAAATTCTGAAAAATCTGCATTTTTATCATAGATAGTCATGAAATAACCAGTCGGAAATTTGTCTACTGCAGTGGCCTCCAAACTTTTTAATCAAAAGATCACTTAATGAATTTAAGACCAAATCAGGATCTAACCGTAAATAAAGAAGAAATGTTTATTTTTAGTGTTATATCAATCTAATGCTACATTTATATAATTGTTCATTTTGTTATCTACTCACTGTGACACCTGTGACCAAACATTATCTGCTAGTACCTTGAAGTCTGGGTTGTAATTTGAAACTGCTAGTTGTACAGAGCCTATTAAATAGGTGTCTGTGAGGCTGGTGTGATACCTGAACTTGATCATCTTCATTTGGGAGAAATCTATCTCTGCTAACTTCCTCAGGTGTGCACAAAAGTTTTCTAATGGAACCCTTATTGTCTGTTATATTCTGGTCTTTCCTCCAGACCAGGGAAGTGTAGCATCATTTTTTTTAATTGGGAGGACCACAGAGCCAGTGTGAATTTAAATGCATTCACGGCACTGATCATATATGCTATGTCTCTGTTCTTTCCCTGTAGTTGACAGTTCAGCTTGTGCACTGAAATTGAGCACATTGTCTGACAGCTCACAATTCATTCCTCGATTTGAGAGAAGTGACAACTTTGGCCATCAGCTCTAAAAATCTTTGCAGGATTTTCTCTCAAATCATTCCCTAAGGTCTAGGCAACTAAAAATAGACAAAGTCCTTGAAGCATATAGGGAAAGTTGAAAGGAGCTCCAACAGGGCCATGAAATGTCCTTGTCCACCAAGGTTAAGGAGAATCCGAAGGCATTTTATACGTATATTAGGAGGAAGAGGCTAGCTAGGGAAAGAGTAGACCCACTCAAGGATAAAGGAGAGAAAGTGAGGACTACAGATGCTGGAGAGTCAGAGTCGAAAAGGGTGGCACTGGAAAAGCACAGCAGGTCAGGCAGCATCCGAGGAGCAGGGGGTCATTGTTTCAGACATTGGCCCTTCATCAGGAATGTGGGAGAGGGGAAGGGGGCTAAGAGATAAATAGGAGGGTGGGAGTTGGGTTGGGGCAAGGTAGCTGTGAAGGCAGTAAGAAGGGCTTATGCTTGAAATGTTGACTCCTGCTCCTCAGATGCTGTCTAATCTGCTGTACTTTTCCAGCGCCATACTTTTCAACAATGATAAAAGAGGTATGTTATGTGTGGAGACAGAGGAAATGGGTGAGATCCTTAATGAGTACTTTACATTGGTATTCACCAAAGAGAGGGACACGAAGGATGTTGAGATTAGGGAAAGGTGTGAGAATACTCTTGGGCAGGTCAAAACAATGAAGGAGGAAGTATTGGGTGTCTTGAAATAATTAGGTAGACAAGTCCCCACGGTCAGATGGGATCTACCTCAGGATATTGTGGGAGACCAGGGAGGAAATATCTGGGGCCTTAACAGGTATCTTTGCATCCTCTTTGGCCTCAGGGGAGGTTCCAGAGGACCGGAGAATGGCCAGTGTTGTTCCTTTGTTTACGTAGGAAAACAGGTAATCCAGGTAAATACAGGCCAGTGAGCCTGGCATCAATGGTTGGAGAAGATACTGAGAGACAGGAATTATTAACATCTGGAGCGAATGGACTTGTTAGTGATAGGCAACGTGGGTTTGTGTGGGGAAGGTCATGTTTCACCAAACTGACTGAGTTTTCTGAGGAGGTGATAGGAATGATTGAAGGAAGGGCAGTGGATGTTGTCTACATGGATTTCAGTAAGGCATTTGATAAGGCACCTCATGGCAGGCTGTTACAAAAGGTAGTGTGTCACGGGATCCAGGGTGTGCTGACCAGATGGGTACAAAACTGGTTTGATCATAGAAGACAGAGAGTAGTGGTGGAAAGGTGTTCTTTTGAATGGAGAACAGTAATTGGTGGTGTTCCGCATTGATCAGTGCTGGGACCTTTGTTATTTGTAATATATATATAAATGATCTGGAGGAAAATATTGGTGGTCTGAAATGTAAGTTTATGGATGACGCTAAAATTCGCAGAGTTGCAGAAAGTGAGCAGGATATAAATAGATTACAGATTTGGGCAGAGAAATGCCAGATGAAGTTTAATCCAGACAAATGCAAGGTGATGAATTTTGGAAGATCAAATTCAGGTGAGAATTGTACAATAAATGGCAGGAGCACTGATGTGCAGAGGGATCTGATTGTACAGGTCCACAGAGCCCTGAAAGTAGCAACACAGGTGGATAAGGTGGTGTCAAGAAGGTATGCCACTGAGCATTGGCGGTGGAGGGAGTGGACGCTTGTGGATATGGTACCAATCGCACAGCCTGCTTTGCCCTGAATGGGTGTCAAGCTCCTTGAGTCTTGTTGGAGCTGCATCCATCCAGATAAGTGGAGGGTATTCCATCAACTCTTGATTTGTAGATGGTGGACAGGCTCCGGGGTGTCAGGAGTGAGTTACTTGCTGCAGTATTCCTAGCCTCTGACTTGAATTTGTAGCCACTGTGTTTATGCAGTGAGTCCAGTTAAGTTCTAGCCAGTGGTAACCTCCAAGGTGTTGACAGCGGGGGATTCAATGACAGTAGCACCATTGAATATCAAGGGGCAGTGATTAGATTGTCTCTTATTGGTGATGGTAATTACCTGACATCTGTGGTTGGTGCATAGTTGTGAGGGAAACCAGTTTCTCGACTGGAATGTTTTTCTCAAGCACCTACCTTTTGAACTGTTTATCAATATCCCCGTGCTTCCTCTGTCTTTGAGGGAAAAAGGGTGAGAAGATCTTCTTTAGTAGTTATGCTTTTAAAAACCACGTGCACAGAAACAATCAGCTAGACATCCACAGTTTCATCAAACTGCAGTGAGAAACATTCAAAGTCCTTCAGGTTGTGCTGCAGGGTTGCGGAGAGACATCTTTGGATAAAGATTTCATTGTCTTGCTCCTGTGGAAGCACAAGGTAACATGTTGTGGATTGCTATTGTTATTTCTTCATTGTTTTTAAATTTGTGAATAAAGAGTCAGACATCACAATCATTGCTTCTTTAATCATTTCACCATCTGTGAATGATTTCAATTGTTTTGCAAACAATGACAAATGTGTAATAATGCTTCAGTACAGGACTGACCTTTTGTGGTTGATTTAGGGGAAAAAAAATGATGGTTGAACTTTCTAACAGCCTTTATCTCATAAGCTGTCTGTGTCCAAAGCTTGCTGTTCACGGGAAAACTATCCTTGAATTTACCATGCTTTGTTGTGTGATGTCATTATTGGCTGTACAAGGTACTGGTGAGACCACATCTGAGCAGCTTTGGTCCCATTATTTAAGGAAAGATATTATTTGATTGGAGGCGATCCAGGGAAAGTTAAAGATTATAAAGGTTGGGACTCTACTCACTGGAGTTTTGAAGAATGAGAGAAGATCTCATTGAGATGTACTAGATTCTTAAGGGACTTGACAGGGTAAAAGCTGAGAGGATGTTTCCCCACATGGGAGAATCTAGGACCAGAGGCTATGGTCTCAGAATTAAGGGGAACCAATTTATGACTAGGATGAGGAGGAAATTCTTCTCTCAGAGAATTATGAGTCTTTGGAACTCATTGCCACAGACAGCTGTGAGGGTAGTGTCCTTTGTATATTTAAGGCTGAGATAGATTTTTGATTAGTTGTGGAATCAAGGGTTATGGAGACAAGGCAGGAGACTGGACGTGAGGAGTGTCAAAAAAGCCATGATTCTATTGCATGACGAAACAGGCTTGAGGGGCTGAATGGACTACTTCTGTTCTATTTCTTATGGTCTTAATTTACCATGGTGACAGAGGATAAATGCTACTTGTTATCTTTTACAATTGCGAACAAAACTTCATTTCCTGTTCCACATAGTACATTGTACATTTCTGGCTTCTTTTTGGATGGTCCAGGTTCAACACTCATCATTATTGCTTTGCTGTGTCGCTCATGACTTCACTCTGTTGCTCATCATTCTGCAGGTCGGCTGCTGCATCTGCTTCTCCCCTGGAACATCCACATTGCTGTAGGCACCGGAAGTCACTTCTGAGCTCACAAATTGTTCCTGAGCCCCTGATTGGTTTGCATATGGATATGGATGCAGCTGGGGTCCCCATAGCTTTTCTTCATCCTGCATGGACTGCTCAGAGAAGCAGCTGAAAAAAAAGGAGCTGCAGATGAACAGAGAATAGGCAGATGTGCGGGACTAGCTAAGATGCTTTATCAGAGATCCCATGCACATGATGGACTGAATAGCCTCCTGTGTTTGTAGTACTGTATACTAGCTTCACACATCAGTTCTGAGTAATTTCCACATCGTAAATTTGCATGGTCACCACAAAACACCTTTTACCCTCCAATACTAATCCATCGGGAAAAACTGCAACACAATGTAACAAGCTGTACCTTCTCTAGCTGTGCAGCATCTGGATGTGGAAATCAAGCATGGGCATGACAATTGAAGTGCTCACGGATGGTGAGATAACTGTCCGATGTACACACAATGAGGAAACATTGTGGGGGTGTGTGTAGGGCTTTGGGTGTGTGTGCGTGGATGTGTGTGTGTAGGGGTGTGTGTGGAGGTGTGTGTGTGTGTGGAGGGGTGTGTCTGTGGAGAGGTGTGTGGAGGGGTGTGGGTGTGGGTGTGGAGGGGTGTGTGTGTGTGTGTGGAGGGGTGTGTGTGTGTGTGTGGAGGGGTGTGTGTGTGTGTGTGGAGGGGTGTGGGTGTGTGTGTGGAGGGGTGTGTGTGTGGAGGGGTGTGTGTGTGGAGGGGTGTGTGTGTGGAGGGGTGTGTGTGTGGAGGTGTGGGTTTGTGTGTGTGGAGGTGTGGGTGTGTGTGTGTGGAGGGGTGTGGGTGTGTGTGTGTGGAGGGGTGTGGGTGTGTGTGTGGAGGGGTGTGGGTGTGTGTGTGGAGGGGTGTGTGTGTGTGTGGAGGGGTGTGTGTGTGTGTGGAGGGGTGTGGGTGCGTGTGTGGAGGGGTGTGGGTGTGTGTGTGGAGGGGTGTGGGTGTGTGTGTGGAGGGGTGTGTGTGTGTGTGTGTGTGGAGGGGTGTGTGTGTGTGTGTGGAGGGGTGTGTGTGGAGGGGTGTGTGTGTGTGTGGAGGGGTGTGTGTGGAGGGGTGTGTGTGTGTGTGGAGGGGTGTGTGTGGAGGGGGGTGTGTATGTGTGGAGGGGTGTGTGTGGAGGGGTGTGTGTGGAGGGGTGTGTGTGGAGGGGTGTGTGTGGAGGGGTGTGTGTGGAGGGGTGTGTGTCGAGGCGTATGTGTGTGTGTCGAGGCGTATGTGTGTGTGGAGGGGTGTGTGTGTGGAGGGGTGTGTGTGTGGAGGGGTGTGTGTGTGTGTGTGGAGGGGTGTGTGTGTGGAGGGGTGTGTGTGTGGAGGGGTGTGTGTGTGGAGGGGTGTGTGTGTGGAGGGGTGTGTGTGTGTGTGTGTGGAGGGGTGTGTGTGTGGAGGGGTGTGTGTGTGGAGGGGTGTGTGTGTGTGTGTGGAGGGGTGTGTGTGTGTGTGTGGAGGGGTGTGTGTGTGGAGGGGTGTGTGTGTGTGTGTGGAGGGGTGTGTGTGTGGAGGGGTGTGTGTGTGGAGGGGTGTGTGTGTGGAGGGGTGTGTGTGTGGAGGTGTGGGTTTGTGTGTGTGGAGGTGTGGGTTTGTGTGTGTGGAGGTGTGGGTGTGTGTGTGTGGAGGGGTGTGTGTGTGTGGAGGGGTGTGTGTGTGTGGAGGGGTGTGTGTGTGTGGAGGGGTGTGTGTATGTGTGTTGAGGTGTGTGTGTGGAGGGTGTGGGTGTGTGTGTGTGTGTGGAGGGGTGTGTGTGCGTGTGGAGAGGTGTTTGTATGCGGAGGGGTATGTGTGTGTGCGGAGGGGTGTGTGTGTGTGCGGAGGGGTGTGTGTGTGTGCGGAGGGGTGTGTGTGTGTGCGGAGGGGCGTGTGTGTGTGTGCGGAGGGGGGTGTGTGTGTGCGGAGGGGGGTGTGTGTGTGCGGAGGGGGGTGTGTGTGTGCGGAAGGGGGTGTGTGTGTGTGTGTGGAGGGGTGTGTGTGTGTGTGGAGGGGGGGGTGTGTGTGTGGAGGGGGGTGTGTGTGTGTGGAGGGGTGTGTGTGTGAGTGTGGAGGGTGTGTGTGAGTGTGGAGGGTGTGTGTGTGTGTGGAGGGTGTGTGTGTGTGGAGGGTGTGGGTGTGTGTGCGTGCGGAGGGGTGTGTGTGCGTGCGGAGGGGTGTGTGTGTGCGGAGGGGTGTGTGTGCGCGGAGGTGTGTGTGTGTGGAGGGGTGTGTGTGTGTGTGGAGGGGTGTGTGTGTGTGTGTGGAGGGGTGTGTGTGTGTGTGTGGAGGGGTGTGTGTGTGTGTGGAGGGGTGTGTGTGTGTGTGTGGAGGGGTGTGTGTGTGTCTATGTGGAGGGGTGTGTGTGTGTGTGTGTGTGGAGGGGTGTGTGTGTGTGTGGAGGGGTGTGTGTGTGTGTGGAGGGGTGTGTGTGTGTCTATGTGGAGGGGTGTGTGTGTGTGTGTGTGTGTGGAGGGGTGTGTGTGTGTGTGGAGGGGTGTGTGTGTGTGTGGAGGGGTGTGTGTGTGTGCGGAGGGGTGTGTGTGTGTGTGGAGGGGTGTGTGTGTGTGTGGAGGGGTGTGTGTGTGTGTGTGGAGGGGTGTGTGTGTGTCTATGTGGAGGGGTGTGTGTGTGTGTGTGTGCGGAGGGGTGTGTGTGTGTGCGGAGGGGTGTGTGTGTGTGCGGAGGGGTGTGTGTGTGTGCGGAGGGGTGTGTGTGTGTGCGGAGGGGTGTGTGTGTATGGAGGGGTGTGTGTGTGGAGGGGTGTGTGCGTGCGGAGGGGTGTGTGTGTGTGGAGGGGTGTGTGTGTGTGGAGGGTGTGTGTGTGTGGAGGGTGTGTGTGTGTAGAGGGTGTGTGTGTGTAGAGGGTGTGTGTGTGTTGGGGTGTGTGGGTGTGTGTGTGTGGAGGGTGTGTGTGTGTGGAGGGTGTGTGTGTGTGGAGGTGTGGGTTTGTGTGTGTGGAGGTGTGGGTGTGTGTGTGTGGAGGGTGTGTGTGTGTGGAGGGGTGTGTGTGTGTGTGGAGGGGTGTGTGTGTGAGTGTGGAGGGTGTGTTTGTGTGGAGGGTGTGGGTGTGTCTGTGTGTGGAAGGGTGTGTGTGCATGCGGAGGTGTGTGTGCGTGCGGAGGGGTGTGTGCGTGCGGAGGGGTGTGTGTGTGTGCGGAGGGGTGTGTGTGCGTGCGGAGGGGTGTGTGTGTGCGTAGGGGTGTGTGTGTGCGGAGGGGTGTGTGTGTGCGGAGGGGTGTGTGTGTGCGGAGGTGTGTGTGTGTGTGCGGAGGTGTGTGTGTGTGTGCGGAGGTGTGTGTGTGTGTGCGGAGGTGTGTGTGTGTGTGTGGAGGGGGGTGTGTGTGCGGAGGGGTGTGTGTGTGTGTGGAGGGGTGTGCGTGCGGAGGGGTGTGTGCGTGCGGAGGGGTGTGTGTGTGTGTGGAGGGGGTTGTGTGTGTGTGGAGGGGTGTGTGTGTGTGTGGAGGGGTGTGTGTGCGGAGGGGTGTGTGTGTGTGGAGGGGTGTGTGTGTGTGTGGAGGGGGGTGTGTGCGTGCGGAGGGGTGTGTGTGTGTGTGGAGGGGGGTGTGTGTGTGTGGAGGGGTGTGTGTGTGAGTGTGGAGGGTGTGTGTGAATGTGGAGGGTGTGTGTGTGTGGAGGGTGTGTGTTTGTGTGGAGGGTGTGGGTGTGTCTGTGTGTGGAAGGGTGTGTGTGCGTGCGGAGGTGTGTGTGCGTGCGGAGGGGTGTGTGCGTGCGGAGGGGTGTGTGTGTGTGCGGAGGGTGTGTGTGTGTGCGTAGGGGTGTGTGTGTGCGGAGGGGTGTGTGTGTGTGGAGGGGTGTGTGTGCGGAGGTGTGTGTGTGTGTGCGGAGGTGTGTGTGTGTGTGCGGAGGTGTGTGTGTGTGTGCGGAGGTGTGTGTGTGTGGAGGGGTGTGTGTGTGTGGAGGGGTGTGTGTGTGTGTGGAGGGGTGTGTGTATGTGTGTGTGGAGGGGTGTGTGTGTGTGTGTGTGGAGGGGTGTGTGTGTGTGTGTGTGGAGGGGTGTGTGTGTGTGTGTGGAGGGGTGTGGGTGTGTGTGTGTGTGTGGAGGGGTGTGTGTGTGTGTGGAGGGGTGTGTGTGTGTGTGGAGGGGTGTGTGTGTGTGTGGAGGGGTGTGTGTGTGTGTGTGTGGAGGGGTGTGTGTGTGTGTGTGTGGAGGGGTGTGTGTGTGTGTGTGTGGAGGGGTGTGTGTGTGTGTGTGTGGAGGGGTGTGTGTGTGTGTGTGTGGAGGGGTGTGTGTGTGTGTGGAGGGGTGTGTGTGTGTGTGGAGGGGTGTGTGTGTGTGTGGAGGGGTGTGTGTGTGTGTGTGGAGGGGTGTGTGTGTGTGTGGAGGGGTGTGTGTGTGTGTGGGCAGAGGGGTGTGTGTGCGGAGGGGTGTGTGTGCGGAGGGGTGTGTGTGCGGAGGGGTGTGTGTGCGGAGGGGTGTGTGTGCGGAGGGGTGTGTGTGCGGAGGGGTGTGTGTGCGGAGGGGTGTAAGTGTGTGTGCGGAGGGGTGTATGTGAGTGTGCGGAGGGGTGTGTGTGTGTGCGGAGGGGTGTGTGTGTGTGCGGAGGGGGGTGTGTGTGTGTGTGGAGGGATGTGTGTGGAGGGGTGTGTGTGTGTGGAGGGGTGTGTGTGTGTGTGTGGAGGGGTGTGTGTGTGTGTGTGTGTGGAGGGGTGTGTGTGTGTGTGTGTGGAGGGGTGTGTGTGTGTGTGTGGAGGGGTGTGTGTGTGTGTGGAGGGGTGTGTGTGTGTGTGGAGGGGTGTGTGTGTGTGTGGAGGGGTGTGTGTGTGTGTGGAGGGGTGTGTGCGTGTGTGTGGAGGGGTGTGTGCGTGTGTGTGGAGGGGTGTGTGTGTGTGTGGAGGGGTGTGTGTGTGTGTGGAGGGGTGTGTGTGTGTGTGGAGGGGTGTGTGTGTGTGTGTGGAGGGGTGTGTGTGTGTGTGTGGAGGGGTGTGTGTGTGTGTGTGGAGGGGTGTGTGTGTGTGTGGAGGGGTGTGTGTGTGTGTGTGTGGAGGGGTGTGTGTGTGTGTGTGGAGGGGTGTGTGTGTGTGTGTGGAGGGGTGTGTGTGTGTGTGTGTGGAGGGGTGTGTGTGTGTGTGGAGGGGTGTGTGTGTGTGTGTGGAGGGGTGTGTGTGTGTGTGTGGAGGGGTGTGTGTGTGTGTGGAGGGGTGTGTGTGTGTGTGTGGAGGGGTGTGTGTGTGTGTGTGCGGAGGGGTGTGTGTGGAGGGGTGTGTGTGTGCGGAGGGGTGTGTGTGTGTGTGCGGAGGGGTGTGTGTGCGGAGGGGTGTGTGTGCGGAGGGGTGTGTGTGTGCGGAGGGGTGTAAGTGTGTGTGTGGAGGGGTGTGTGTGTGTGTGTGGAGGGGTGTGTGTGTGTGTGTGCGGAGGGGTGTGTGTGGAGGGGTGTGTGTGTGCGGAGGGGTGTGTGTGTGTGTGCGGAGGGGTGTGTGTGCGGAGGGGTGTGTGTGCGGAGGGGTGTGTGTGTGCGGAGGGGTGTAAGTGTGTGTGCGGAGGGGTGTGTGTGTGTGCGGAGGGGTGTGTGTGTGTGCAGAGGGGTGTGTGTGTGTGCAGAGGGGTGTGTGTGTGTGCGGAGGGGTGTGTGTGTGTGCGGAGGGGTGTGTGTGTGTGCGGAGGGGTGTGTGTGTGTGCGGAGGGGTGTGTGTGTGTGCGGAGGGGTGTGTGTGTGTGCGGAGGGGTGTGTGTGTGTGCGGAGGGGGGTGTGTGTGTGTGGAAGGGGGTGTGTGTGTGTGTGTGTGCGGAGGGGTATGTGTGTGTGTGGAGGGGTGTGTGTGTGTGTGGAGGGGTGTGTGTGTGTGTGGAGGGGTGTGTGTGTGTGTGTGTGGAGGGGTGTGTGTGTGTGTGTGTGGAGGGGTGTGTGTGTGTGTGTGTGGAGGGGTGTGTGTGTGTGTGTGTGGAGGGGTGTGTGTGTGTGTGTGTGGAGGGGTGTGTGTGTGGAGGGGTGTGTGTGTGTGTGTGTGGAGGGGTGTGGGTGTGTGTGTGTGTGTGGAGGGGTGTGGGTGTGTGTGTGTGTGTGGAGGGGTGTGGGTGTGTGTGTGTGTGTGGAGGGGTGTGTGTGTGTGTGGAGGGGTGTGTGTGTGTGGAGGGGTGTGTGTGTGTGTGTGTGGAGGGGTGTGTGTGTGTGTGGAGGGGTGTGTGTGTGTGCAGAGGGGTGTGTGTGCAGAGGGGTGTGTTTGTGGAGGGGTGTGTGTGCGGAGGGGTGTAAGTGTGTGTGCGGAGGGGTGTATGTGAGTGTGCGGAGGGGTGTGTGTCTGTGTGCAGAGGGGTGTGTGTGTGTGCGGAGGGGTGTGTGTGTGTGCGGAGGGGTGTGTGTGTGTGGAGGGGTGTGGGTGTGTGTGTGTGTGTGGAGGGGTGTGTGTGTGTGTGTGGAGGGGTGTGGGTGTGTGTGTGTGTGTGGAGGGGTGTGTGTGTGTGGAGGGGTGTGTGTGTGTGGAGGGGTGTGTGTGTGTGGAGGGGTGTGTGTGTGTGTGTGGAGGGGTGTGGGTGTGTGTGTGGAGGGGTGTGGGTGTGTGTGTGGAGGGGTGTGTGTGTGTGTGTGGAGGGGTGTGGGTGTGTGTGTGTGTGTGGAGGGGTGTGGGTGTGTGTGTGTGTGTGGAGGGGTGTGGGTGTGTGTGTGTGTGTGGAGGGGTGTGTGTGTGTGTGTGGAGGGGTGTGTGTGTGTGTGTGTGGAGGGGTGTGTGTGTGTGTGTGTGGAGGGGTGTGTGTGTGTGGAGGGGGGTGTGTGTGTGTGGAAGGGTGTGTGTGTGTGTGTGTGGAGGGGTATGTGTGTGTGTGGAGGGGTGTGTGTGTGTGTGGAGGGGTGTGTGTGTGTGTGGAGGGGTGTGTGTGTGTGTGGAGGGGTGTGTGTGTGTGTGGAGGGGTGTGTGTGTGTGTGGAGGGGTGTGTGTGTGTGTGGAGGGGTGTGTGTGTGTGTGGAGGGGTGTGTGTGTGTGGAGGGGTGTGTGTGTGTGGAGGGGTGTGTGTGTGCGGAGGGGTGTGTGTGTGTGTGTGCAGAGGGGTGTGTGTGTGCAGAGGGGTGTGTGTGCGGAGGGGTGTGTGTGCGGAGGGGTGTGTGTGTGCAGAGGGGTGTGTGTGCGGAGGGGTGTGTGTGCGGAGGGGTGTGTGTGTGGAGGGGTGTGTGTGTGGAGGGGTGTGTGTGTGGAGGGGTGTGTGTGTGGAGGGGTGTGTGTGTGTGTGGAGGGGTGTGTGTGTGTGTGGAGGGGTGTGTGTGTGTGTGGAGGGGTGTGTGTGTGTGTGGAGGGGTGTGTGTGTGTGTGTGTGGAGGGGTGTGTGTGTGGAGGGGTGTGTGTGTGGAGGGGTGTGTGTGTGGAGGGGTGTGTGTGTGGAGGGGTGTGTGTGTGTGCGGAGGGGTGTGTGTGTGTGTGTGCAGAGGGGTGTGTGTGTGCAGAGGGGTGTGTGTGCGGAGGGGTGTGTGTGCGGAGGGGTGTGTGTGTGGAGGGGTGTGTGTGTGGAGGGGTGTGTGTGTGGAGGGGTGTGTGTGTGGAGGGGTGTGTGTGTGTGTGGAGGGGTGTGTGTGTGTGTGGAGGGGTGTGTGTGTGTGTGGAGGGGTGTGTGTGTGTGTGGAGGGGTGTGTGTGTGTGTGTGTGGAGGGGTGTGTGTGTGGAGGGGTGTGTGTGTGGAGGGGTGTGTGTGTGGAGGGGTGTGTGTGTGGAGGGGTGTGTGTGTGTGTGGAGGGGTGTGTGTGTGTGTGGAGGGGTGTGTGTGTGTGTGGAGGGGTGTGTGTGTGTGTGGAGGGGTGTGTGTGTGTGTGGAGGGGTGTGTGTGTGTGGAGGGGTGTGTGTGTGTGGAGGGGTGTGTGTGTGTGTGTGCAGAGGGGTGTGTGTGTGGAGGGGTGTGTGTGTGGAGGGGTGTGTGTGTGGAGGGGTGTGTGTGTGTGTGGAGGGGTGTGTGTGTGTGTGGAGGGGTGTGTGTGTGTGTGGAGGGGTGTGTGTGTGTGTGGAGGGGTGTGTGTGTGTGTGGAGGGGTGTGTGTGTGTGGAGGGGTGTGTGTGTGTGGAGGGGTGTGTGTGTGTGTGTGCAGAGGGGTGTGTGTGCAGAGGGGTGTGTGTGTGGAGGGGTGTGTGTGTGGAGGGGTGTGTGTGTGGAGGGGTGTGTGTGTGGAGGGGTGTGTGTGTGTGGAGGGGTGTGTGTGTGTGGAGGGGTGTGTGTGTGTGGAGGGGTGTGTGTGTGCGGAGGGGTGTGTGTGTGCGGAGGGGTGTGTGTGTGCGGAGGGGTGTGTGTGTGTGTGTGCAGAGGGGTGTGTGTGTGGAGGGGTGTGTGTGTGGAGGGGTGTGTGTGTGGAGGGGTGTGTGTGTGTGTGGAGGGGTGTGTGTGTGTGTGGAGGGGTGTGTGTGTGTGTGGAGGGGTGTGTGTGTGGAGGGGTGTGTGTGTGTGGAGGGGTGTGTGTGTGTGGAGGGGTGTGTGTGTGTGTGTGCAGAGGGGTGTGTGTGCGGAGGGGTGTGTGTGCGGAGGGGTGTGTGTGCGGAGGGGTGTAAGTGTGTGTGCGGAGGGGTGTATGTGTGTGTGCGGAGGGGTGTGTGTGTGTGGAGGGGTGTGTGTGTGTGTGTGCAGAGGGGTGTGTGTGTGGAGGGGTGTGTGTGTGGAGGGGTGTGTGTGCGGAGGGGTGTGTGTGCGGAGGGGTGTATGTGTGTGTGCGGAGGGGTGTGTGTGTGTGCGGAGGGGTGTGTGTTTGTGTGTGTGGAGGCGTGTGTGTGTGTGTGTGGAGGGGTGTGTGTGTGTGTGTGTGGAGGGGTGTGTGTGTGTGTGTGGAGGGGTGTGTGTGTGTGTGGAGGGGTGTGTGTGTGTGTGTGTGGAGGGGTGTGTGTGTGGAGGGGTGTGTGTGTGTGGAGGGGTGTGTGTGTGTGTGTGTGGAGGGGTGTGTGTGTGTGTGTGTGGAGGGGTGTGTGTGTGTGTGGAGGGGTGTGTGTGTGTGTGGAGGGGTGTGTGTGTGTGTGTGTGGAGGGGTGTGTGTGTGTGTGTGTGGAGGGGTGTGTGTGTGTGTGTGTGGAGGGGTGTGTGTGTGTGTGGAGGGGTGTGTGTGTGTGTGGAGGAGTGTGTGTGTGTGTGTGGAGGGGTGTGTGTGTGTGTGTGTGGAGGGGTGTGTGTGTGTGTGTGTGGAGGGGTGTGTGTGTGTGTGTGTGGAGGGGTGTGTGTGTGTGTGTGTGGAGGGGTGTGTGTGTGTGTGTGTGGAGGGGTGTGTGTGTGTGCGGAGGGGTGTGTGTGTGCGGAGGGGGGTGTGTGTGTGTGTGGAGGGGTGTGTGTGGAGGGGTGTGTGTGTGTGGAGGGGTGTGTGTGTGTGGAGGGGTGTGTGTGTGTGTGTGGAGGGGTGTGTGTGTGTGTGTGTGTGGAGGGGTGTGTGTGTGTGTGTGTGGAGGGGTGTGTGTGTGTGTGTGTGGAGGGGTGTGTGTGTGTGTGTGGAGGGGTGTGTGTGTGTGTGGAGGGGTGTGTGTGTGTGTGTGGAGGGGTGTGTGTGTGTGTGTGGAGGGGTGTGTGTGTGTGTGTGGAGGGGTGTGTGTGTGTGGAGGGGTGTGTGTGTGTGTGTGTGGAGGGGTGTGTGTGTGTGTGTGTGGAGGGGTGTGTGTGTGTGTGGAGGGGTGTGTGTGTGTGTGGAGGGGTGTGTGTGTGTGTGGAGGGGTGTGTGTGTGTGTGTGGAGGGGTGTGTGTGTGTGTGTGCGGAGGGGTGTGTGTGGAGGGGTGTGTGTGTGCGGAGGGGTGTGTGTGTGTGTGCGGAGGGGTGTGTGTGCGGAGGGGTGTGTGTGCGCGGAGGGGTGTAAGTGTGTGTGCGGAGGGGTGTGTGTGTGTGCGGAGGGGTGTGTGTGTGTGCAGAGGGGTGTGTGTGTGTGCAGAGGGGTGTGTGTGTGTGCAGAGGGGTGTGTGTGTGTGCGGAGGGGTGTGTGTGTGTGCGGAGGGGTGTGTGTGTGTGCGGAGGGGTGTGTGTGTGTGCAGAAGGGTGTGTGTGTGTGCGGAGGGGTGTGCGTGTGTGCGGAGGGGTGTGTGTGTGTGTGGAGGGGGGTGTGTGTGTGTGGAAGGGGGTGTGTGTGTGTGTGTGTGTGTGCGGAGGGGTATGTGTGTGTGTGGAGGGGTGTGTGTGTGTGTGGAGGGGTGTGTGTGTGTGTGTGTGGAGGGGTGTGTGTTTGTGTGTGTGGAGGGGTGTGTGTGTGTGTGTGTGGAGGGGTGTGTGTGTGGAGGGGTGTGTGTGTGTGTGTGTGGAGGGGTGTGGGTGTGTGTGTGTGTGTGGAGGGGTGTGGGTGTGTGTGTGTGTGTGGAGGGGTGTGTGTGTGTGTGTGTGTGGAGGGGTGTGTGTGTGTGTGTGTGGAGGGGTGTGTGTGTGTGTGGAGGGGTGTGTGTGTGTGCGGAGGGGTGTGTGTGTGTGCAGAGGGGTGTGTGTGCAGAGGGGTGTGTGTGCAGAGGGGTGTGTGTGCGGAGGGGTGTAAGTGTGTGTGCGGAGGGGTGTATGTGAGTGTGCGGAGGGGTGTGTGTGTGTGTGCAGAGGGGTGTGTGTGTGTGCGGAGGGGTGTGTGTGTGTGCGGAGGGGTGTGTGTGTGTGGAGGGGTGTGGGTGTGTGTGTGTGTGTGGAGGGGTGTGTGTGTGTGGAGGGGTGTGGGTGTGTGTGTGTGTGTGGAGGGGTGTGTGTGTGTGGAGGGGTGTGTGTGTGTGTGTGGAGGGGTGTGGGTGTGTGTGTGGAGGGGTGTGTGTGTGTGTGTGGAGGGGTGTGGGTGTGTGTGTGTGTGTGGAGGGGTGTGGGTGTGTGTGTGTGTGTGGAGGGGTGTGTGTGTGTGTGTGGAGGGGTGTGTGTGTGTGTGTGGAGGGGTGTGTGTGTGTGTGTGTGGAGGGGTGTGTGTGTGTGTGTGTGGAGGGGTGTGTTTGTGTGGAGGGGGGTGTGTGTGTGTGGAAGGGTGTGTGTGTGTGTGTGTGTGGAGGGGTATGTGTGTGTGTGGAGGGGTATGTGTGTGTGTGGAGGGGTGTGTGTGTGTGTGGAGGGGTGTGTGTGTGTGTGGAGGGGGGTGTGTGTGTGTGGAGGGGGGTGTGTGTGTGTGGAGGGGTGTGTGTGTGTGTGGAGGGGTGTGTGTGTGTGTGGAGGGGTGTGTGTGTGTGTGGAGGGGTGTGTGTGTGTGTGGAGGGGTGTGTGTGTGTGTGGAGGGGTGTGTGTGTGCAGAGGGGTGTGTGTGTGGAGGGGTGTGTGTGTGGAGGGGTGTGTGTGTGGAGGGGTGTGTGTGTGGAGGGGTGTGTGTGTGTGTGGAGGGGTGTGTGTGTGTGTGTGGAGGGGTGTGTGTGTGTGGAGGGGTGTGTGTGTGGAGGGGTGTGTGTGTGGAGGGGTGTGTGTGTGGAGGGGTGTGTGTGTGTGTGGAGGGGTGTGTGTGTGTGTGGAGGGGTGTGTGTGTGTGTGGAGGGGTGTGTGTGTGTGTGGAGGGGTGTGTGTGTGTGTGGAGGGGTGTGTGTGTGTGGAGGGGTGTGTGTGTGTGTGGAGGGGTGTGTGTGTGTGTGGAGGGGTGTGTGTGTGTGGAGGGGTGTGTGTGTGTGGAGGGGTGTGTGTGTGTGTGTGTGTGTGCAGAGGGGTGTGTGTGTGGAGGGGTGTGTGTGTGGAGGGGTGTGTGTGTGGAGGGGTGTGTGTGTGGAGGGGTGTGTGTGTGTGTGGAGGGGTGTGTGTGTGTGGAGGGGTGTGTGTGTGTGTGTGTGGAGGGGTGTGTGTGTGGAGGGGTGTGTGTGTGGAGGGGTGTGTGTGTGGAGGGGTGTGTGTGTGTGTGGAGGGGTGTGTGTGTGTGTGGAGGGGTGTGTGTGTGTGGAGGGGTGTGTGTGTGTGGAGGGGTGTGTGTGTGTGTGTGCAGAGGGGTGTGTGTGCGGAGGGGTGTGTGTGCGGAGGGGTGTGTGTGTGGAGGGGTGTGTGTGTGGAGGGGTGTGTGTGTGGAGGGGTGTGTGTGTGTGGAGGGGTGTGTGTGTGCGGAGGGGTGTGTGTGTGCGGAGGGGTGTGTGTGTGCGGAGGGGTGTGTGTGTGTGTGTGCAGAGGGGTGTGTGTGTGGAGGGGTGTGTGTGTGGAGGGGTGTGTGTGTGGAGGGGTGTGTGTGTGGAGGGGTGTGTGTGTGTGTGGAGGGGTGTATGTGTGTGTGGAGGGGTGTGTGTGTGTGTGGAGGGGTGTGTGTGTGCGGAGGGGTGTGTGTGTGTGTGTGCAGAGGGGTGTGTGTGTGGAGGGGTGTGTGTGTGGAGGGGTGTGTGTGCGGAGGGGTGTGTGTGCGGAGGGGTGTATGTGTGTGTGCGGAGGGGTGTGTGTGTGTGCGGAGGGGTGTGTGTTTGTGTGTGTGGAGGCGTGTGTGTGTGTGTGTGGAGGGGTGTGTGTGTGTGTGTGTGGAGGGGTGTGTGTGTGTGTGTGGAGGGGTGTGTGTGTGTGTGTGGAGGGGTGTGTGTGTGTGTGGAGGGGTGTGTGTGTGTGTGTGTGGAGGGGTGTGTGTGTGGAGGGGTGTGTGTTTGTGTGTGTGTGGAGGGGTGTGTGTGTGTGTGTGTGGAGGGGTGTGTGTGTGTGTGTGTGGAGGGGTGTGTGTGTGTGTGGAGGGGTGTGTGTGTGTGTGTGTGGAGGGGTGTGTGTGTGTGTGTGTGGAGGGGTGTGTGTGTGTGTGGAGGGGTGTGTGTGTGTGTGGAGGAGTGTGTGTGTGTGTGGAGGAGTGTGTGTGTATGTGTGGGGAGGGGTGTGTGTGTGTGTGTGTGGAGGGGTGTGTGTGTGTGTGTGTGGAGGGGTGTGTGTGTGTGTGTGGAGGGGTGTGTGTGTGTGTGTGTGGAGGGGTGTGTGTGTGGAGGGGTGTGTGTGTGTGTGTGTGTGGAGGGGTGTGTGTGTGGAGGGGTGTGTGTGTGGAGGGGTGTGTGTGTGGAGGGGTGTGTGTGTGTGTGTGGAGGGGTGTGTGTGTGTGTGTGGAGGGGTGTGTGTGTGTGTGTGTGTGGAGGGGTGTGTGTGTGTGTGGAGGGGTGTGTGTGTGTGTGGAGGGGTGTGTGTGTGTGTGTGGAGGGGTGTGTGTGTGTGTGTGTGGAGGGGTGTGTGTGTGTGTGTGTGTGTGTGTGGAGGGGTGTGTGTGTGGAGGGGTGTGGAGGGGTGTGTGTGTGGAGGGGTGTGTGTGTGTGTGGAGGGGTGTGTGTGTGTGTGGAGGAGTGTGTGTGTGTGTGGAGGAGTGTGTGTGTGTGTGGAGGGGTGTGTGTGTGTGTGTGGAGGGGTGTGTGTGTGTGTGTGTGGAGGGGTGTGTGTGTGTGTGTGTGTGTGTGTGGAGGGGTGTGTGTGTGTGTGTGTGGAGGGGTGTGTGTGTGGAGGGGTGTGTGTGTGGAGGGGTGTGTGTGTGTGTGTGTGGAGGGGTGTGTGTGTGGAGGGGTGTGTGTGTGGAGGGGTGTGTGTGTGGAGGGGTGTGTGTGTGGAGGGGTGTGTGTGTGGAGGGGTGTGTGTGTGTGTGTGTGGAGGGGTGTGTGTGTGTGTGTGGAGGGGTGTGTGTGTGTGTGTGTGTGGAGGGGTGTGTGTGTGTGTGTGGAGGGGTGTGTGTGTGTGTGTGGAGGGGTGTGTGTGTGTGTGTGGAGGGGTGTGTGTGTGTGTGTGGAGGGGTGTGTGTGTGTGGAGGGGTGTGTGTGTGTGTGTGTGTGGAGGGGTGTGTGTGTGTGTGTGTGTGTGTGGAGGGGTGTGTGTGTGGAGGGGTGTGGAGGGGTGTGTGTGTGGAGGGGTGTGGAGGGGTGTGTGTGTGGAGGGGTGTGTGTGTGTGTGTGTGGAGGGGTGTGTGTGTGTGTGGAGGGGTGTGTGTGTGTGTGTGTGGAGGGGGTGTGTGTGTGTGTGTGTGTGTGTGTGTGGAGGGTGTGTGTGTGTGTGTGGAGGGTGTGTGTGTGTGTGGAGGGTGTGTGTGTGTGTGTGTGGAGGGGTGTGTGTGTGTGTGTGGAGGGGTGTGTGTGTGTGTGTGGAGGGGTGTGTGTGTGTGTGTGTGGAGGGGTGTGTGTGTGTGTGGAGGGGTGTGTGTGTGGAGGGGTGTGTGTGTGTGTGTGTGTGGAGGGGTGTGTGTGTGTGTGTGGAGGGGTGTGTGTGTGTGTGTGTGGAGGGGTGTGTGTGTGTGTGTGTGGAGGGGTGTGTGTGTGTGTGTGTGGAGGGGTGTGTGTGTGTGTGGAGGGGTGTGTGTGTGTGTGGAGGGGTGTGTGTGTGTGTGGAGGGGTGTGTGTGTGTGTGGAGGGGTGTGTGTGTGTGGAGGGGTGTGTGTGTGCGCGGAGGGGTGTGTGTGTGCGCGGAGGGGTGTGTGTGTGCGCGGAGGAGTGTGTGTGTGTGCGTAGGGGTGTGTGTGCGGAGGGGTGTGTGTGTGTGTGCGGAGGGGTGTGTGTGTGTGTGCGGAGGTGTGTGTGTGGAGGGGTGTGTGTGTGTGTGCGGAGGGGTGTGTGTGTGTGTGCGGAGGGGTGTGTGTGTGTGTGCGGAGGGGTGTGTGTGTGTGTGTGTGGAGGGGTGTGTGTGTGGAGGGGTGTGTGTTTGTGTGTGTGTGGAGGGGTGTGTGTTTGTGTGTGTGTGGAGGGGTGTGTGTGTGTGGAGGGGTGTGTGTGTGTGTGTGTGGAGGGGTGTGTGTGTGTGTGTGTGTGGAGGGGTGTGTGTGTGTGTGGAGGGGTGTGTGTGTGTGTGTGTGTGGAGGGGTGTGTGTGTGTGTGTGTGGAGGGGTGTGTGTGTGTGTGGAGGGGTGTGTGTGTGTGTGGAGGGGTGTGTGTGTGTGTGGAGGGGTGTGTGTGTGTGTGGAGGAGTGTGTGTGTGTGTGGAGGAGTGTGTGTGTGTGTGTGGAGGGGTGTGTGTGTGTGTGTGTGGAGGGGTGTGTGTGTGTGTGTGTGGAGGGGTGTGTGTGTGTGTGTGTGGAGGGGTGTGTGTGTGGAGGGGTGTGTGTGTGGAGGGGTGTGTGTGTGGAGGGGTGTGTGTGTGGAGGGGTGTGTGTGTGGAGGGGTGTGTGTGTGTGGAGGGGTGTGTGTGTGGAGGGGTGTGTGTGTGTGGAGGGGTGTGTGTGTGTGTGGAGGGGTGTGTGTGTGTGTGTGGAGGGGTGTGTGTGTGTGTGTGTGTGGAGGGGTGTGTGTGTGTGTGGAGGGGTGTGTGTGTGTGTGGAGGGGTGTGTGTGTGTGGAGGGGTGTGTGTGTGTGTGTGTGGAGGGGTGTGTGTGTGTGTGTGTGGAGGGGTGTGTGTGTGTGTGTGTGGAGGGGTGTGTGTGTGGAGGGGTGTGTGTGTGGAGGGGTGTGTGTGTGGAGGGGTGTGTGTGTGGAGGGGTGTGTGTGTGTGGAGGGGTGTGTGTGTGGAGGGGTGTGTGTGTGTGGAGGGGTGTGTGTGTGTGTGGAGGGGTGTGTGTGTGTGTGTGGAGGGGTGTGTGTGTGTGTGTGTGTGGAGGGGTGTGTGTGTGTGTGGAGGGGTGTGTGTGTGTGTGGAGGGGTGTGTGTGTGTGGAGGGGTGTGTGTGTGTGTGTGTGGAGGGGTGTGTGTGTGTGTGTGTGGAGGGGTGTGTGTGTGGAGGGGTGTGTTTGTGTGTGTGTGTGTGGAGGGGTGTGTGTGTGTGTGTGTGTGGAGGGGTGTGTGTGTGTGGAGGGGTGTGTGTGTGTGTGTGTGTGGAGGGGTGTGTGTGTGTGTGTGTGTGGAGGGGTGTGTGTGTGTGTGGAGGAGTGTGTGTGTGTGTGGAGGAGTGTGTGTGTGTGTGGAGGGGTGTGTGTGTGTGTGGAGGGGTGTGTGTGTGTGTGTGTGTGTGTGGAGGGGGGTGTGTGTGTGTGTGTGGAGGGGTGTGTGTGTGGAGGGGTGTGTGTGTGGAGGGGTGTGTGTGTGGAGGGGTGTGTGTGTGGAGGGGTGTGTGTGTGTGTGTGTGGAGGGGTGTGTGTGTGTGTGTGTGGAGGGGTGTGTGTGTGTGTGTGTGGAGGGGTGTGTGTGTGTGTGTGGAGGGGTGTGTGTGTGTGTGTGGAGGGGTGTGTGTGTGTGTGTGTGGAGGGGTGTGTGTGTGTGTGGAGGGGTGTGTGTGTGTGTGTGGAGGGGTGTGTGTGTGTGGAGGGGTGTGTGTGTGTGTGTGTGGAGGGGTGTGTGTGTGTGTGTGTGTGTGTGGAGGGGTGTGTGTGTGGAGGGGTGTGGAGGGGTGTGTGTGTGGAGGGGTGTGTGTGTGTGTGTGTGGAGGGGTGTGTGTGTGTGTGTGTGGAGGGGTGTGTGTGTGTGTGTGGAGGGTGTGTGTGTGTGTGTGTGTGTGGAGGGTGTGTGTGTGTGTGTGGAGGGTGTGTGTGTGTGTGTGGAGGGTGTGTGTGTGTGTGTGGAGGGTGTGTGTGTGTGTGGAGGGTGTGTGTGTGTGTGTGTGTGTGTGGAGGGTGTGTGTGTGTGTGGAGGGTGTGTGTGTGTGTGTGTGGAGGGTGTGTGTGTGTGTGTGGAGGGGTGTGTGTGTGTGTGTGTGGAGGGGTGTGTGTGTGTGTGTGTGGAGGGGTGTGTGTGTGTGTGTGTGGAGGGGTGTGTGTGTGTGTGGAGGGGTGTGTGTGTGGAGGGGTGTGTGTGTGTGTGTGTGTGGAGGGGTGTGTGTGTGTGTGTGGAGGGGTGTGTGTGTGTGTGTGTGGAGGGGTGTGTGTGTGTGTGTGTGGAGGGGTGTGTGGGGGTGTGTGTGTGTGTGTGTGGAGGGGTGTGTGTGTGTGTGGAGGGGTGTGTGTGTGTGTGGAGGGGTGTGTGTGTGTGTGGAGGGGTGTGTGTGTGTGTGGAGGGGTGTGTGTGTGTGTGGAGGGGTGTGTGTGTGTGGAGGGGTGTGTGTGTGCGCGGAGGGGTGTGTGTGTGCGCGGAGGGGTGTGTGTGTGCGCGGAGGGGTGTGTGTGCGTAGGGGTGTGTGTGCGGAGGGGTGTGTGTGCGGAGGGGTGTGTGTGTGTGTGCGGAGGGGTGTGTGTGTGTGTGCGGAGGTGTGTGTGTGGAGGGGTGTGTGTGTGTGTGCGGAGGGGTGTGTGTGTGTGTGCGGAGGGGTGTGTGTGTGTGTGCGGAGGGGTGTGTGCGGAGGTGTGTGTGTGGAGGGGTGTGTGTGTGTGGAGGGGTGTGTGTGTGTGGAGGGGTGTGTGTGTGTGGAGGGGTGTGTGTGTGTGTGGAGGGGTGTGTGTGTGGAGGGGTGTGTGTGTGGAGGGGTGTGTGTGTGTGTGTGGAGGGGTGTGTGTGTGTGTGTGGAGGGGGGTGTGTGTGTGTGTGGAGGGGGGTGTGTGTGTGTGTGTGTGGAGGGATGTGTGTGTGTGTGTGTGTGGAGGGGGGTGTGTGTATGTGTGTGTGGAGGGGTGTGTGTGTGTGTGTGTGGAGGGGTGTGTTTGTGTGTGTGTGGAGGGGTGTGTGTGTGTGTGTGTGGAGGGATGTGTGTGTGTGTGTGTGGAGGGGTGTGTGTGTGTGTGGAGGGATGTGTGTGTGTGTGTGTGGAGGGGTGTGTGTGTGTGTGGAGGGGTGTGTGTGTGTGGAGGGGTGTGTGTGTGTGGAGGGGTGTGTGTGTGTGGAGGGGTGTGTGTGTGTGGAGGGGTGTGTGTGTGTGGAGGGGTGTGTGTGTGTGTGGAGGGGTGTGTGTGTGTGGAGGGGTGTGTGTGTGGAGGGGTGTGTGTGTGGAGGGGTGTGTGTGTGGAGGGGTGTGTGTGTGTGTGTGGAGGGGTGTGTGTGTGTGTGTGGAGGGGTGTGTGTGTGTGTGTGGAGGGGGGTGTGTGTGTGTGTGGAGGGGGGTGTGTGTGTGTGGAGGGGGGGGTGTGTGTGTGTGGAGGGGGGTGTGTGTGTGTGTGTGTGTGGAGGGGTGTGTGTGTGTGTGTGTGGAGGGGGGTGTGTGTGTGTGGAGGGGTGTGTGTATGTGTGTGTGGAGGGGGGTGTGTGTGTGTGTGTGGAGGGGGGTGTGTGTGTGTGTGTGGAGGGGGGTGTGTGTGTGTGGAGGGGTGTGTGTGTGTGTGGAGGGGTGTGTGTGTGTGTGGAGGGGTGTGTGTGTGTGGAGGGGTGTGTGTGTGTGTGTGTGTGGAGGGGTGTGTGTGTGGAGGGGTGTGTGTGTGGAGGTGTGTGTGTGTGTGTGTGTGGAGGGGTGTGTGTGTGGAGGGGTGTGTGTGTGGAGGGGTGTGTGTGTGTGTGTGTGTGGAGGGGTGTGTGTGTGTGGAGGAGTGTGTGTGTGTGGAGGGGTGTGTGTGTGTGGAGGGGTGTGTGTGTGTGTGTGTGGAGGGGTGTGTGTGTGTGTGTGTGGAGGGGTGTGTGTGTGTGTGTGTGGAGGGGTGTGTGTGTGTGTGGAGGGGTGTGTGTGTGTGTGTGGAGGAGTGTGTGTGTGTGTGGAGGGGTGTGTGTGTGTGTGGAGGGGTGTGTGTGTGTGTGTGTGTGTGTGTGGAGGGGTGTGTGTGTGGAGGGGTGTGTGTGTGGAGGGGTAGGGGTGTGTGTGTGGAGGGGTGTGTGTGTGGAGGGGTGTGTGTGTGGAGGGGTGTGTGTGTGTGTGTGGAGGGGTGTGTGTGTGTGTGTGTGGAGGGGTGTGTGTGTGTGTGTGTGGAGGGGTGTGTGTGTGTGTGTGGAGGGGTGTGTGTGTGTGTGTGTGGAGGGGTGTGTGTGTGTGTGTGGAGGGGTGTGTGTGTGTGTGTGGAGGGGTGTGTGTGTGTGTGTGTGTGGAGTGGGGTGTGTGTATGTGTGTGTGGAGGGGGGTGTGTGTGTGTGGAGGGGGGTGTGTGTGTGTGTGTGGAGGGGTGTGTGTGTGTGTGGAGGGGTGTGTGTGTGTGGAGGGGTGTGTGTGTGTGGAGGGGTGTGTGTGTGTGTGTGGAGGGGTGTGTGTGTGTGTGTGTGTGTGTGGAGGGGTGTGTGTGTGGAGGGGTGTGTGTGTGGAGGGGTGTGTGTGTGGAGGGGTGTGTGTGTGTGTGTGTGGAGGGGTGTGTGTGTGGAGGTGTGTGTGTGTGGAGGGGTGTGTGTGTGTGTGTGTGGAGGGGTGTGTGTGTGTGGAGGAGTGTGTGTGTGTGGAGGGGTGTGTGTGTGTGTGTGTTGAGGGGTGTGTATGTGTGTGTGTGGAGGGGTGTGTGTGTGTGTGTGTGGAGGGGTGTGTGTGTGTGTGGAGGGGTGTGTGTGTGTGTGGAGGGGTGTGTGTGTGTGTGGAGGAGTGTGTGTGTGTGTGGAGGGGTGTGTGTGTGTGTGGAGGGGTGTGTGTGTGTGTGTGTGTGGAGGGGTGTGTGTGTGGAGGGGTGTGTGTGTGGAGGGGTAGGGGTGTGTGTGTGGAGGGGTGTGTGTGTGGAGGGGTGTGTGTGTGGAGGGGTAGGGGTGTGTGTGTGGAGGGGTGTGTGTGTGGAGGGGTGTGTGTGTGTGTGTGTGGAGGGGTGTGTGTGTGTGTGTGTGGAGGGGTGTGTGTGTGTGTGTGTGGAGGGGTGTGTGTGTGTGTGTGTGGAGGGGTGTGTGTGTGTGTGGAGGGGTGTGTGTGTGTGTGTGGAGGGGTGTGTGTGTGTGTGTGTGTGGAGGGGTGTGTGTGTGTGTGTGTGTGGAGGGGTGTGTGTGTGTGTGTGTGTGGAGGTGTGTGTGTGTGTGTGTGGAGGGGTGTGTGTGTGTGTGTGGAGGGGGGTGTGTGTGTGTGTGTGTGGAGGGGTGTGTGTGTGGAGGGGTGTGTGTGTGTGTGTGGAGGGGTGTGTGTGTGGAGGGGTGTGTGTGTGTGTGTGGAGGGGTGTGTGTGTGTGTGGAGGGGTGTGTGTGTGTGTGTGGAGGGGTGTGTGTGTGGAGGGGGGTGTGTGTGTGTGTGTGTGGAGGGGTGTGTGTGTGGAGGGGTGTGTGTGTGGAGGGGTGTGTGTGTGTGTGTGGAGGGGTGTGTGTGTTTGTGTGGAGGGGTGTGTGTGTGTGTGTGTGGAGGGGTGTGTGTGTGGAGGGGTGTGTGTGTGTGTGTGGAGGGGTGTGTGTGTGTGTGGATGGGTGTGTGTGTGTGTGTGTGGAGGGGTGTGTGTGTGTGTGTGTGTGTGGAGGGGTGTGTGTGTGTGTGTGTGGAGGGGTGTGTGTGTGTGTGTGTGGAGGGGTGTGTGTGTGTGTGTGGAGGTGTGTGTGTGTGTGTGGAGGGGTGTGTGTGTGTGTGTGGAGGGGTGTGTGTGTGTGTGTGGAGGGGTGTGTGTGTGGAGGGGGGTGTGTGTGTGTGTGTGTGGAGGGGTGTGTGTGTGGAGGGGTGTGTGTGTGGAGGGGTGTGTGTGTGTGTGTGGAGGGGTGTGTGTGTTTGTGTGGAGGGGTGTGTGTGTGTGTGTGTGGAGGGGTGTGTGTGTGGAGGGGTGTGTGTGTGTGTGTGGAGGGGTGTGTGTGTGTGTGGATGGGTGTGTGTGTGTGTGTGTGGAGGGGTGTGTGTGTGTGTGTGTGTGTGGAGGGGTGTGTGTGTGTGTGTGTGGAGGGGTGTGTGTGTGTGTGTGTGGAGGGGTGTGTGTGTGTGTGTGTGGAGGGGTGTGTGTGTGTGTGTGGAGGTGTGTGTGTGTGTGTGGAGGTGTGTGTGTGTGTGTGGAGGGGTGTGTGTGTGTGTGTGGAGGGGTGTGTGTGTGTGTGTGGAGGGGTGTGTGTGTGTGGAGGGGTGTGTGTGTGTGTGCGGAGGGGTGTGTGTGTGTGTGCGGAGGGGTGTGTGTGTGTGTGTGTGCGGAGGGGTGTGTGTGTGCGGAGGGGTGTGTGTGTGTGCGGAGGGGTGTGTGTGTGCGGAGGGGTGTGTGTGTGCGGAGGGGTGTGTGTGTGTGGAGGGGTGTGTGTGTGTGGAGTGGTGTGTATGTGGAGTGGTGTGTGTGTGGAGGGGTGTGTGTGTGGAGGGGTGTGTGTGTGTGTGTGGAGGGGGGTGTGTGTGTGTGTGTGGAGGGGGGTGTGTGTGTGTGTGGAGGGGTGTGTGTGTGTGTGTGGAGGCGTGTGTGTGTGTGTGTGTGGAGGGGTGTGTGTGTGTGGAGGGGTGTGTGTGTGTGGAGGGGTGTGTGTGTGTGTGGAGGGGTGTGTGTGTGTGTGGAGGGGTGTGTGTGTGTGTGTGTGTGGAGGGGTGTGTGTGTGTGTGTGTGGAGGGGTGTGTGTGTGTGTGTGTGTGTGGAGGGGTGTGCGTGTGTGGAGGGGTGTGTGTGTGTGTGTGTGGAGGGGTGTGTGTGTGTGTGTGTGGAGGGGTGTGTGTGTGTGCGGAGGGGTGTGTGTGTGTGGAGGGGTGTGTGTGTGTGTGGAGGGGTGTGTATGTGTGCGGAGGTGTGTGTGTTTGTGTGTGTGCAGAGGGGTGTGTGTGTGTGTGGAGGGGTGTGTGTGTGTGTGGAGGGGTGTGTGTGTGTGTGGAGGGGTGTGTGTGTGCGTGGAGGGGTGTGTGTGTGTGCGGAGGGGTGTGTGTGTGTGTGTGCGGAGGGGTGTGTGTGTGTGTGTGTGCGGAGGGGTGTGTGTGCGGAGGGGTGTGTGTGCGGAGGGGTGTGTGTGCGGAGGGGTGTGTGTGCGGAGGGGTGTGTGTGCGGAGGGGTGTGTGTGTGTGTGCGGAGGGGTGTGTGTGTGTGTGCGGAGGTGTGTGTGTGGAGGGGTGTGTGTGTGGAGGGGTGTGTGTGTGTGTGCGGAGGGGTGTGTGTGTGTGTGGAGGGGTGTGTGTGTGTGGAGGGGTGTGTGTGTGTGTGGAGGGGTGTGTGTGTGTGTGTGGAGGGGTGTGTGTGTGTGTGGAGGGGTGTGTGTGTGTGTGTGTGTGTGTGGAGGGGTGTGTGTGTGGAGGGGTGTGTGTGTGGAGGGGTAGGGGTGTGTGTGTGGAGGGGTGTGTGTGTGGAGGGGTGTGTGTGTGTGTGTGGAGGGGTGTGTGTGTGTGTGTGTGGAGGGGTGTGTGTGTGTGTGGAGGGGTGTGTGTGTGTGTGGAGGGGTGTGTGTGTGTGTGTGTGGAGGGGTGTGTGTGTGTGTGTGTGGAGGGGTGTGTGTGTGTGTGTGTGGAGGGGTGTGTGTGTGTGTGTGTGTGTGTGTGTGTGTGGAGGGGTGTGTGTGTGGAGGGGTGTGTGTGTGGAGGGGTGTGTGTGTGTGTGTGTGGAGGGGTGTGTGTGTGTGTGTGTGGAGGGGTGTGTGTGTGTGTGTGTGGAGGGGTGGGTGTGTGTGTGTGTGTGTGGAGGGGTGTGTGTGTGTGTGGAGGGGTGTGTGTGTGTGTGGAGGGGTGTGTGTGTGTGTGTGTGCGGAGGGGTGTGTGTGTGTGTGTGTGCGGAGGGGTGTGTGTGTGCGGAGGGGTGTGTGTGTGCGGAGGGGTGTGTGTGTGCGGAGGGGTGTGTGTGTGTGGAGGGGTGTGTGTGTGTGGAGTGGTGTGTATGTGGAGTGGTGTGTGTGTGGAGGGGTGTGTGTGTGGAGGGGTGTGTGTGTGTGTGTGGAGGGGGGTGTGTGTGTGTGTGTGGAGGGGTGTGTGTGTGTGTGTGGAGGCGTGTGTGTGTGTGTGTGTGGAGGGGTGTGTGTGTGTGGAGGGGTGTGTGTGTGTGGAGGGGTGTGTGTGTGTGTGGAGGGGTGTGTGTGTGTGTGGAGGGGTGTGTGTGTGTGTGTGTGTGGAGGGGTGTGTGTGTGTGTGTGTGGAGGGGTGTGTGTGTGTGTGTGTGTGGAGGGGTGTGCGTGTGTGGAGGGGTGTGTGTGTGTGTGTGTGTGGAGGGGTGTGTGTGTGTGTGTGTGGAGGGGTGTGTGTGTGTGTGGAGGGGTGTGTGTGTGTGCGGAGGGGTGTGTGTGTGTGGAGGGGTGTGTGTGTGTGTGGAGGGGTGTGTATGTGTGCGGAGGTGTGTGTGTTTGTGTGTGTGCAGAGGGGTGTGTGTGTGTGTGGAGGGGTGTGTGTGTGTGTGGAGGGGTGTGTGTGTGTGTGGAGGGGTGTGTGTGTGCGTGGAGGGGTGTGTGTGTGTGCGGAGGGGTGTGTGTGTGTGTGTGCGGAGGGGTGTGTGTGTGTGTGTGTGCGGAGGGGTGTGTGTGCGGAGGGGTGTGTGTGCGGAGGGGTGTGTGTGCGGAGGGGTGTGTGTGCGGAGGGGTGTGTGTGCGGAGGGGTGTGTGTGTGTGTGCGGAGGTGTGTGTGTGGAGGGGTGTGTGTGTGGAGGGGTGTGTGTGTGTGTGCGGAGGGGTGTGTGTGTGTGTGGAGGGGTGTGTGTGTGTGGAGGGGTGTGTGTGTGTGTGGAGGGGTGTGTGTGTGTGTGTGGAGGGGTGTGTGTGTGTGTGGAGGGGTGTGTGTGTGTGTGTGTGTGTGTGGAGGGGTGTGTGTGTGGAGGGGTGTGTGTGTGGAGGGGTAGGGGTGTGTGTGTGGAGGGGTGTGTGTGTGGAGGGGTGTGTGTGTGTGTGTGGAGGGGTGTGTGTGTGTGTGTGTGGAGGGGTGTGTGTGTGTGTGGAGGGGTGTGTGTGTGTGTGGAGGGGTGTGTGTGTGTGTGTGTGGAGGGGTGTGTGTGTGTGTGTGGAGGGGTGTGTGTGTGTGTGTGTGGAGGGGTGTGTGTGTGTGTGTGTGTGGAGGGGTGTGTGTGTGGAGGGGTGTGTGTGTGGAGGGGTGTGTGTGTGTGTGTGTGGAGGGGTGTGTGTGTGTGTGTGTGGAGGGGTGTGTGTGTGTGTGTGTGGAGGGGTGTGTGTGTGTGTGGAGGGGTGTGTGTGTGTGTGGAGGGGTGTGTGTGTGGAGGGGTGTGTGTGTGGAGGGGTGTGTGTGTGTGTGGAGGGGTGTGTGTGTGTGTGTGTGTGGAGGGGTGTGTGTGTGTGTGTGTGTGGAGGGGTGTGTGTGTGTGTGTGTGGAGGGGTGTGTGTGTGTGTGTGGAGGGGTGTGTGTGTGTGTGTGTGGAGGGGTGTGTGTGTGTGTGTGGAGGGGTGTGTGTGTGTGTGTGGAGGGGTGTGTGTGTGTGTGGAGGGGTGTGTGTTTGTGTGGAGGGGTGTGTGTGTGTGGAGGGGTGTGTGTGTGTGTGCGGAGGGGTGTGTGTGTGCGGAGGGGTGTGTGTGTGCGGAGGGGTGTGTGTGTGCGGAGGGGTGTGTGTGTGCGGAGGGGTGTGTGTGTGTGGAGGGGTGTGTGTGTGTGGAGGGGTGTGTGTGTGTGGAGGGGTGTGTGTGTGGAGGGGTGTGTGTGTGGAGGGGTGTGTGTGTGGAGGGTTGTGTGTGTGTGTGGAGGGGGGTGTGTGTGTGTGTGTGGAGGGGTGTGTGTGTGTGTGTGTGTGGAGGGGTGTGTGTGTGTGGAGGGGTGTGTGTGTGCGGAGGGGTGTGTGTGTGTGTGCGGAGGGGTGTGTGTGTGCGGAGGGGTGTGTGTGTGCGGAGGGGTGTGTGTGTGGAGGGGTGTGTGTGTGTGGAGGGGTGTGTGTGTGTGGAGGGGTGTGTGTGTGTGGAGGGGTGTGTGTGTGGAGGGGTGTGTGTGTGGAGGGGTGTGTGTGTGGAGGGGTGTGTGTGTGTGTGTGGAGGGGGGTGTGTGTGTGTGTGTGGAGGGGGGTGTGTGTGTGTGTGTGGAGGGGTGTGTGTGTGTGTGTGTGTGGAGGGGTGTGTGTGTGTGGAGGGGTGTGTGTGTGTGGAGGGGTGTGTGTGTGTGTGTGGAGGGGTGTGTGTGTGTGTGTGTGGAGGAGTGTGTGTGTGTGTGTGTGTGTGGAGGGGTGTGTGTGTGTGTGTGTGTGTGGAGGGGTGTGTGTGTGTGTGTGTGTGGAGGGGTGTGTGTGTGTGTGTGGAGGGGTGTGTGTGTGTGTGTGTGGAGGGGTGTGTGTGTGTGTGTGTGTGGAGGGGTGTGTGTGTGGAGGGGTGTGTGTGTGTGCGGAGGGGTGTGTGTGTGTGGAGGGGTGTGTGTGTGTGGAGGGGTGTGTATGTGTGCGAGAGGTGTGTGTGTTTGTCTGTGTGCAGAGGGGTGTGTGTGTGTGTGTGGAGGGGTGTGTGTGTGTGTGGAGGGGTGTGTGTGTGTGTGGAGGGGTGTGTGTGTGTGTGGAGGGGTGTGTGTGTGTGTGGAGGGGTGTGTGTGTGTGCGGAGGGGTGTGTGTGTGTGTGTGCGGAGGGGTGTGTGTGTGTGTGTGGAGGGGGGTGTGTGTGTGTGGAGGGGTGTGTGTGTGTGCGGAGGGGTGTGTGTGTGTGTGTGTGGAGGGGGGTGTGTGTGTGTGTGTGGAGGGGTGTGTGTGTGTGTGTGTGTGTGTGTGTGTGGAGGGGTGTGTGTGTGTGTGTGGAGGGGTGTGTGTGTGTGTGTGGAGGGGTGTGTGTGTGTGTGGAGGGGTGTGTGTGTGTGCGGAGGGGTGTGTGTGTGTGTGTGCGGAGGGGTGTGTGTGTGTGTGTGCGGAGGGGTGTGTGTGTGTGTGTGTGGAGGGGGGTGTGTGTGTGTGTGTGGAGGGGGGTGTGTGTGTGTGTGCGGAGGGGTGTGTGTGTGTGTGTGGAGGGGGGTGTGTGTGTGTGTGCGGAGGGGTGTGTGTGTGTGTGTGTGTGTGGAGGGGTGTGTGTGTGTGCGGAGGGGTGTGTGTGTGTGTGTGCGGAGGGGTGTGTGTGTGTGTGGAGGGGTGTGTGTGTGTGTGTGTGGAGGGGGGTGTGTGTGTGTGTGTGGAGGGGTGTGTGTGTGTGTGTGTGTGGAGGGGTGTGTGTGTGTGTGCAGAGGGGTGTGTGTGTGTGTGGAGGGGTGTGTGTGTGTGTGTGGAGGGGTGTGTGTGTGTGTGGAGGGGTGTGTGTGTGTGTGGAGGGGTGTGTGTGTGTGCGGAGGGGTGTGTGTGTGTGTGTGCGGAGGGGTGTGTGTGCGGAGGGGTGTGTGTGCGGAGGGGTGTGTGTGTGCGGAGGGGTGTGTGTGTGCGGAGGGGTGTGTGTGTGCGGAGGGGTGTGTGTGTGCGGAGGGGTGTGTGTGTGTGGAGGGGTGTGTGTGTGGAGGGGTGTGTGTGTGTGTGTGGAGGGGTGTGTGTGTGTGTGTGGAGGGGTGTGTGTGTGTGTGTGGAGGGGTGTGTGTGTGTGTGTGGAGGGGTGTGTGTGTGTGGAGGGGGGTGTGTGTGTGTGTGTGGAGGGGGGTGTGTGTGTGTGTGTGGAGGGGGGTGTGTGTGTGTGTGTGGAGGGGTGTGTGTGTGTGTGTGTGTGGAGGGGTGTGTGTGTGTGTGTGGAGGGGTGTGTGTGTGTGTGTGTGTGTGCGGAGGGGTGTGTGTGTGTGTGTGCGGAGGGGTGTGTGTGTGCGGAGGGGTGTGTGTGTGTGGAGGGGTGTGTGTGTGTGTGTGTGGAGGGGTGTGTGTGTGTGTGTGGAGGGGTGTGTGTGTGTGTGTGGAGGGGTGTGTGTGTGTGTGTGGAGGGGGGTGTGTGTGTGTGTGTGGAGGGGTGTGTGTGTGTGTGTGGAGGGGTGTGTGTGTGTGGAGGGGTGTGTGTGTGCGGAGGGGTGTGTGTGTGTGCGGAGGGGTGTGTGTGTGTGCGGAGGGGTGTGTGTGTGTGTGTGCGGAGGGGTGTGTGTGTGTGCGGAGGGGTGTGTGTGTGCGGAGGGGTGTGTGTGTGTGGAGGGGTGTGTGTGTGTGTGTGGAGGGGTGTGTATGTGTGCGGAGGTGTGTGTGTTTGTGTGTGTGCAGAGGGGTGTGTGTGTGTGTGTGGAGGGGTGTGTGTGTGTGTGTGGAGGGGTGTGTGTGTGTGTGTGGAGGGGGGTGTGTGTGTGTGGAGGGGGGTGTGTGTGTGTGTGTGGAGGGGGGTGTGTGTGTGTGTGTGGAGGGGGGTGTGTGTGTGGAGGGGGGTGTGTGTGTGTGGAGGGGGGTGTGTGTGTGTGTGGAGGGGGGTGTGTGTGTGTGTGTGGAGGGGGGTGTGTGTGTGGAGGGGTGTGTGTGTGTGGAGGGGTGTGTGTGTGTGGAGGGGTGTGTGTGTGTGTGTGGAGGGGTGTGTGTGTGTGTGTGTGGAGGGGTGTGTGTGTGTGTGTGTGTGTGGAGGGGTGTGTGTGTGTGTGTGCGGAGGGGTGTGTGTGTGTGTGGAGGGGTGTGTGTGTGTGTGGAGGGGTGTGTGTGTGTGTGGAGGGGTGTGTATGTGTGCGGAGGTGTGTGTGTTTGTGTGTGTGCTGAGGGGTGTGTGTGTGTGCGGAGGGGTGTGTGTGTGTGTGGAGGTGTGTGTGTGTGTGGAGGGGTGTGTGTGTGGAGCGGTGTGTGTGTGTGTGGAGGGGTGTGTGTGTGTGTGGAGGGGTGTGTGTGTGTGCGCGGAGGGGTGTGTGTGCGGAGGGGTGTGTGTGCGGAGGGGTGTATGTGTGTGTGCGGAGGGGTGTGTGTGTGTGCAGAGGGGTGTGTGTGTGTGCGGAGGGGTGTGTGTGTGTGGAGGGTGTGTGTGTGTGTGTGTGTGGAGGGGTGTGTGTGTGTGTGTGGAGGGGTGTGTGTGGAGGGGTGTGTGTGTGTGTGTGTGTGGAGGGGTGTGTGTGTGGAGGGGTGTAGTGGTGGCAGTGGTGGTGAAATCAACTGTCAGAGACTCTGCGATCAACCAGTCAATCATCATCTACAAGTCAGAGACAACAGATCGATTACATATTTGATTAGCAAATACTGACAATATTTTTTGATTTGGAGGTGCCGGTGTTGAACTAGGATGTACAAAGTTAAAAATCACACAACTTAAATTGCTTACAAAAACAGAATGGCTTATCCCTATTCCTGTTTCTATTGCTTGTCTCCCAGGGAACTCAGTCACATGATTAGTTTCAAAGGCTGGTGTTTTACCAGAAGACCCCTCTCAGAGGAACCTGGTTCTTAAAGAGACAGTCAACATGACACAAAATTTAGGTTTATCTTCTAAACCACACAGACCATCACAATATCAAAAGGATGTCCAATGTAGAGAATTCAAGTGTTAACATTGGTACTATAAAAGCCAGTTGTGATGTAGAACATACCTAATGATGAACATTTGACATGAAACAGTCCAAATGTCTGTCTAGTATCTTGATAAACACAAATATTCTCTCATTCTGAACAAAGTTCCTAAACTGGAAAAACCAACTGACATACTGTCGACTTTCCACAGATACTGCCTGACTTTGTTGGCTATTCCGTTTTTGTTTGTAACATTTAATTACTTCTGTCATAGTAAAGGACCCAGTTGAACTGGGAGATTGGAGATGTAAATTCCTGTGTATGAAATAGTCAATTTTTCCTTCAGATTTTTCCAAGAAGTGAAAAATTCACAAAGACAGCCAATGGTCTGTGGTAGCAAAGTTCATCCTTAATCCTTACAGACTCCCAAACAGCAGAGATAGGGGAAAGAAGCTGTTTTGTCTGGAGTATTCAAGAGAGTCCATGAATTAATGGAAAAAGCAGGCAGAGATTATGTCAATGCTTTCATGTAACCATGGAAATCTGTTAATTCATAAAATAAATAATCAGAAAGGTCCTGCCAATAAAAACCAGAAAGTTTAAAAAAAAAAGCATTGTACCACTAAAAATAATCTGGAATAATTTTGTTGAAATCCATTTAAGTATTTCATTACGGAGTCAAAGGAAAAGGAGGGGAAATCAGTGGGAGAATTGTCACTGGGCTGTTCTCAGGCACTTTTTACTTGCTCATTGCTAAAGGACTGGCAGTAGGTCATCATCTTTGGCACACTTGGTATGTGGCCAGGGGAGACCGGGAGAAAGGAGGGAATAGGAATAATCTTAAATAAAACATTCACAAACTTGAGGTAAAACCAGAACCACTTCTGTCATCTGTTGCATAATATTATAGGCAATATCTCTAATTGAGTAAAATTTGCTTCCATTGCCATTGGAGTGAAATTAGTTTATTTTACAGTGACATAAAACAGACCTTTTCTGAAAACAAATGTTCAAAAATAATAAAACAGAATCCTTTGGTTGATGTATCGTGCACCTGTGAAGAATGGTATTCATTAAACAGCTGTCAGGACCTGGCTATTCATTGATACTCACCTACTCAGTGCATTCATTAACCATAGCATTGCTGACTGCTCCATCAAGCACACTTATTATGTGGGAACATCAGAAGAGTAAGGACACAAGACCACTCTATAGGGAATAACACTCAGGAGGCTGAAAACATCAAGCCGCGCAGCATTTGGACTGTACATCTGCCAGCCATGTGTATTTGTCGGAATGGAATCCTAAAAAGCAACAGTAAAACAGGAAGTGGGAATAACTGGAGTTTCCGATTGCAAAGTAGTTTACCTCAGAAAAACAGGAAGATACCCACAAAAAAGTTAGTGGCTTTTGGCAGTTCACAATATTAAAAGACTTTTCTCTGAAATCTTGATTACTTTCTTTATTATAAAGCTACCAAAAACATTTACTTCATCAATAAACTATTGACAATAGCTTTTGTGATTCAGTGAGACTAAGCAGAAGTTGTTGTAAGAGGATAGTTTTCATTGCCTTATACTGGATAAGGGAATTATTATGCTTTGCCATGCACTGGTAACATCATGGTCACCAATTTCTTATCAATTCTCAATGTGCTGAGTTTCCAATCTCAGTCAGAAAGATTTGGCACTGTGCTCATTGGAGGTGCATCATTTCCTTTAGGTTTAAAGAAGAGAGGCAATCAACTTGGATTGTACAATGAGTGTTTAGTCTTTAGGAGTTAATGCTCTGATAACTTGTTATTGCATTTCATTTCAGCGATGACATGGGAACATCTTAAACAAAAGTAAAAGGGTGCCATGGTTGCTCAGTGGTCAGTACTGCTGCCTCACAGCACCAGGGTCCCAAGTTTGATTCCAGCCACGGATGACTGTCTGTGAGGAGTTTGCATATTCTCCCCGTGTCTGCATGGTTTCCTTCCACACTCCAAAGATGGTCAGGTTAGGTGAATTGGCCATGCTAAGTTGCCCATAGTGCTAGGTGCATTAGTCAGAGGGAAATGGGTCTGGGTGGGTTACTCTTTGGAGGGTCAGCGTGGACTTGTTGGGCCGAAGGGCCTGTTCCCACACTGTAGGTAATCTAATCTAAAAATGTAAGGAAAATAAAGGGCAAAGACTGGAGCATACATTGGATTCAGGATATTACATTTTCACCTCCATGATCTGAGATTGCATTGGCCTGAGCTGAAATTAATGAAGAATATCTCTATTATTTTCAATCGCCTTAACAGAATAGCTTGAGATAGTTTTATAACTAGAGAATCTGTAAAACTAGATATAGTAAATCCAGCAGCACCATTCAATTGATGGTTGACAGAAGAAATTGAGTTGATGTGCTGCTTTGATAAAAGGTAGGCTTCTGATCTTGATGCTAAAGAAGGTTGTAGTGGGAGGATGGAAGATGCTTTACTGAATAATATATCAGCTTGAATTGTTGCATGGTAAAATAGCCTCACAACTAACGTGTATCAACTTGTCAGACGCAAGTTTCCCCCAAATATAATTAATTATATTTAATAATAAACAGGAAAATGACATCGTCATAGCATCCCTTCCATGTGGAAGTAGGCCATTTGGCCCATCCGGGCTACACTGAGACTCTGAAGAGTATCCACCTAGATCCACCCCTGACCTTTTCTCTGTAACCCTGCATTTCCTGTGGCTAATTTACCTAGCCTGCACATCCCTGGGCACTATGGGCAATTTAGCATGGCCAATCCACCTCTTTAGACTGAGAGGAAACCCACACAGACACTGGGAGAATGTGCAAACTCCACACGGACGTCACCATAGGGTGAAATCAAACCAGGATCCCTGGTGATGAGAGATAGCAATGCTAAGCACTGAACCAAAGTGCTCCCCATTAGTGATCTTCTGGCAGTTTGTGAAAAGAAGCACAGGAAGTGGGAGCTCTCTGTTGCAAGGGACTCAAAAGTTGAATTGCTGAGGACAAGGAAGTGCTTCTCTGGAAAAAATGGGAAACCTGAAGAACAAATAAAGTGGGCACTTCCCACATACTCCCAGTAAGCGACTAAAGAACCTTGGGAACATCTTAGTTGTCATCCTTTAGATTCATATCTTATAATGTCCATCAAGAGAATCAATAACAGCAGTGGAAATAACATAGAACATAGAACATTACAGCGCAGTACAGGTCCTTTGGTCCTTGATGTTGCATCGATCTGTGAAATTAATCTGATGGCCATGTAACCTACACTGTTTCATCATTATCCATATGTATGTCCAATGCCCATTTAAATGCCCTTAACGTTAGCGAGTCTACTACGATTGTAGGCAGGCGGTTCCATGCCCCTACTACTCTGCGTAAAGAAACTACCCCAGATATCTGTCCTAAATTTATCATCCCTCAATTTAAAGTTATGTCCCTTAGTGTTAGCCTTCACCATCTGAGGAAACAGGCTCTCACTGTCCACCATATCTAACCCTCTCATCTTATATGTCTCGATTAAGTCACCTCTCAACCTTCTTCTCTCCAAAGAAAACAGCCTCAGTTCCCTCAGCCTTTCCTTAAAAGACCTTTCTTCCATACCAGGCAACACCCTAGTAAATCTCTTCTGAACCCTTTCCAAAGCGTCCACATCCTTCCGATAATACGGTGACCAGAACTGCATTCAATACTCCAAGTGTGGCCTTACCAGTGTCTTGTACAGCTGAAGCATGACCTCATGGCTCTGAAACTCAATCCCCTACCAAAAATGCCAACACACCATATGCCTTCTTAACAACTCTATCAATCTGGGTGGCAACTTTCAGGGGTTTCTGCACCTGGATGCCGAGATCTCTCTGTTCAACTACACTGCCAAGAATTTTACCATTAGCCCAGTACTCTGCATTCCTGTTACATCTTCTAAAGTGAACTACCTCACAGTTTTCTGCCTTAAACTCCATTTGCCACTTCTCAGTCTGGCTCTGCATCTTGTCTATGTCCCTCTGTAACCCACAAAATCCTTCGGCACTATCCACAACTTTGTCTTCATGTCATCTGCGTCCTTCTACGCCCACCTCCAGATCATTTATAAAAATGACAAACAGCAGTGGCCCCAAAACAGTTCCTTGCAGCACACCACTGGTAACATTCAGCTCCAGGATGAACATTTCCCATCAACCACCACCCTCCGTCTTCTTTCAGCAAGCCAATTTCTGATCCAAACCATTAAATCACCTTCAATCCCAAAACTTCTTATTTTGTGCAACAGCCTACCATGTGGAATCTTATCAAACGCCTTACTGAAGTCCATATGCACCACATCAACTGCCTTATCTTCTCGAAGAAATCAATAAGGTTAGTGAGGCACGACCTACCCTTCACAAAACCACACTGACTATCCCTAATCAAATTCTTCTTTTCTAGATGATTATAAATCCTATCTCTTATAAACTTTTCCAACACCTTACCCACAACCGAAGAAAGGTTCATTGGCCTATAATTACGAGGGTTGTCCCGACTCCCCTTCTTAAACTGGGGAACAACATTTGATATCCTCTAGTCTTCTGGCACTACTCCTGTCAACAATGATGACATAAAGATCGAAGCCAAAGGCTCTGCAATCTCCTCCCTGGCTTCCCAGAGAATCCAATGATAAATCCCATCTGGACCTAGGGTCTTATCTATTTTCAGATCTTCTAAAATTGCTAAAACCTCCTCTTTGACAACCTCAATCCCTTCTAATCTTGTGGCCTGGATCTCCATATTTTCACTAACATTGTTCTTTTCCAATGTGAATACTGACAAAAAGTATTCATTAAGCGTTTCCCCTATGTCTTCAGACTCCACACACAACTTTCTATTACTTTCTTTGATTGGCCCTAATCTTACTGTAGTAATTCTTTTATTTGTGATATACCTATGCAAGGTCTTAAGGTTTTCTTTGATCCTATCCGCCAACTACTTCTTGTCCCTTCCTGGCTCTTCTCAGCCCTCTCTTCAGATCTTTTCTGGCTAACCTATAACTCTCAGGCCCCCTAACTGAGCCTTTACGCCTCATCCTCACATAAGTCTTCTTCTTCCTCTTGATAAGAGCTTCAACATTTTTAGTAAACCATGGCTCCCTCTCTCGACAACTACCTCCCTGCCTGATAGGTATATACGTATCAAGGACCCGCAGTAGCTGTTCCTTGAATAAGCTCCACATTACAAGAATGTCCAGCCCCTACAGTTTCCTTCCCCATCCTATGCATCCTAAATCTTGCCTAATTGAATCATAATTGCCTTTACCCCAGCTATACCTCTTTCCCTGTGGTATATACCTAACCCTACCCATTGCTATTGTAAACCTAACCAAATTATGGTCACTATCACCAAAGTGCTCACCTACCACCAAATCCAATACCTGGCCGGGTTCATTCCATGCTACCAAATCCAATATGACATCGCCCCTTGTTGGCCTGTCTACACACTGTGTCAGAAAACCCTCTTGCACACATTGAACAAAAACTGACCCATCTAAACTACTTGAACTATAGTATTCCCAGTCAATATTAGGGAAGTTAAAGTTCCCCACAACAACTACCCTGTTACTCTCGCTCCTATCAAGAATCATTTTTACTCCCAACAGGGTGACCTCTCCCTTCCTGTTTCTAACCTCAGCCCAAATTACCTTAATGGATGAGTCCTCAAACATTATCTCAGCTGTTGTAATACTACCCTTGATTAACAATGCCACACCCCTGCCTCTTTTACCATCTTCTCTGTTCTTGCTGAAAAATCTAAATCCCGGAATCTGAAACAACCATTCCTGCTCCTCCTCTAGCCATGTCCTCTGAAATGTCCACAAGATCAAAATCCCAGATATCAACCAATGCTGCACCTCATTCCGGATGCTCCTGGCATTGAAGTATACACATTTCATACCAACATCCTGATTGCCAGTGTCCTCTCGCAACCTTGTAAACCTATCCCTGACCTCACTACCCTCAACCTCCTGAACACTGGAACTACAATTCAGGTTCCCATCACCCTGCTGCATTAGTTTAAACCCCCCTGAAGTGCATTAGCAAATTTCCTCCCCAGGATATTGGTACCCCTCTGGTTCAGGTGAAGACCATCCTGTTTGTAGAGGTCCCACCTTCCCCAAAAAAAGCTCCAGGTATCCAAGAATCCAAAGCCCTCCCTCCTGCAGTCACATGTTCAGCTCTGCGCTCTCCCTGTCCTCACTTCACTAGCACGTGGCAGGGGCAACAAACTGGAGATAACAACTCTGTTTGTTCTCGCTGTAAGCTTCCACCCTAGCTGCCTGAATTTCTATTTTAGATCCCCACTGTTCTTCCTACCTACCTCATTGGTGCTTGTGTGGACCATGACTTGGGGCTGCTCTCCCTCCCCCACAAAGATCCCGAAAACACAATCAGAGACATCACGAACCCTGGCACTTGGGACGCACACACCAATCATGAGTCCCTCTCGTTCCCACAAAACATCCTATCTCTCCCTCTAACTATGGAGTCCCCAATTAATAAAGCTCTGCTCCTTTTCCCCCTTCCTCTCTGAGCAACCGGGACAGACTCTGTGCCCCACTGCTTATCGCTGGTAAGTCACCCCCCCCCCCCCCCCCCAACAACCTTTCTTTCAGAAGTGCAGTAACAGTTAGCAGCTGCCCAATGAGTACAACTTTGTTCCCTGTTCACATTTGTTGTAGTGTCTCTACAGTCTGATCCCCTGAACATCCCATTACAGTTTCTCAATCACAATCATGCCTTTATTCACATAACATCTGCAATCGGGTTAGGATTAGTATTTTCTGTGGAAAGTATGGATGTCTGAATGACAACTACTTTCGAAATTATCTCCTTAGATCACTTTTTCCATTATTTATATTTGTAATTCCATTATTTATATTTGCACTAAATGCATAACCCTATATTGAAAGAGATTTCTTCTGTTCAGCTACTTTTAAAGTCTGGATCATTTATTCCACACTGAAAATCTTCTCTATTTTCTTCTCCACATTACTGCTAATGTTCTAAGTCTTCACTCATGTTTACTGCCTGTGTCTGATACACAAGATATTCTCAGTAGTTTGTGTTTTTCATCAATAAGCTCACCCTGCCTGCATCAAAGTTTATATTGCACAGCCATTCGTTTTCCATTAAGTGCTTATGGTTAGCAACAAGTCTTTAAGATATGGCCCCAGTAATTGTGAGATATTTGGCAAAATTATCATAATCAAGTGACTGCTGCAACCCAGTCTACTGTTGTCAAATCATTACCCAACATAAAATCTATTCCTTTAATAGGTAAACTCAGAAAACTTCCAAGAGTAACATCTCTGCTCACTAAATCACACTTAACTTTGTACAAGAGAAAGGTTAATGAATCCCATGAATCCCACACCATATTTTCTTTCTTCAAATTAACTGGAACACAAGTTTTATCACCACACGCCATCAACAACTGAACTGCTCCTGTTTCTTTCAAATTATTAATCTGTTTATTTGTTTTGTTGATGGAAGAAAGGAATACTTCATCCTGAGAGACAAAATCTCTACAACCTCCAGTAAACTGACTCTTTTTAGCCATATGCAAGGAAAAATCTCCTTTATCTTTGGGTCAATGGACTAAGGAATGGCAGATGGAGTTTAAATTTGGATAAATGGGTGACATATTTTGGTTAAACAAACAAGGGCAGAACTTATACAATTAATGGTAGTGTTGCAGAACAGAGAGATCAAAGGGTTCAGGTAAATAATTCTTTTAAATTTGCATCATACGTAGACATCTTCTGGATTAGTGGTGCTGGAAAAGCACAGCAGTTCAGGCAGCATCCGAGGAGCGGTAAAATGCTGCCTGGACTGCTGTGCTTTTCCAGCACTACTAATCCAGAATCTGGTTTCCAGCATCTGCAGTCATTGTTTTTACCATCATAGGTAGACAGGTTGGTTAAGAAGGCACGTAATACGCTTACCTTCATTGCTCAGACCTTTGAGTATAAGAGTTCAGATATCATGTTGAGGTTTTACAAGATGTTGGTAAGGCCTCTTCTAGAGGTTTGCAGGTCTACTGTGTGCAGTTCTGGTCACCCTGTTATAGGAAGAATATTATTAAACTGGAGAGGGTTCAGATATGATTTACCAGGATGTTGCTGGGAATGAAGGTTTGAGATATAAAAATAGTCTGGAAAGGCTGGAACTTTTCCACTGGAGTATAGTAAGTTGAGGAGTGACCTTCTGAAGATTTATAAACTCATGAGGGGCATAGATAAGACGAATAGCAAAGGTCCTTTACCCCTAGAGTGGAGGATTTCAAAACCGGAGGCATATCTTTAAGGTGAGACGGGAAAGATTTAACAAGGTACTGCGGGCCAACTTTCTTTACACAGAGCTGGAATGCCAGAGAAAGTGGTGGATGCAGATACAGTTACAATGTTTAAAATACATTTGAAGAAGCTCTTGAACAGGAAATGTTTGGAGGGATATGGGCCAAGTACTGGCAGGTGGGACGAGTTTAGTTTGGGAAAATGATTGGTGTGAACCAGTTGGACTGAAGGATCTGTTTCCATGCTGGATGACTCTATGACTCTATAAACACTTTCATGAATTTCTAGTTCATTGTGTTGTAAACAATGAAAAATAACAACTTTTTTAAAATTAAAGCTATCAACCAATAACATAGAAATGTGGTTTGAATAAACCTATAAGTTTGAGACTTGTCAAATAATGAGTGGAATAGATAGAGTCAATAGCCAGAGACTTTTCCCCAGGGCAGGATTGGTTGGTACCAGGAGTCATAGTTTGAAGATATTAGGAGGAAAGTATAAAGGAGACGTCAGAGGTAGGTTCTTTATGCACAGAGTTGTGAATGCATGGAATGCTTTGCCAACTGTGGTGGTGGAAGCAGAGTCACTGGGGACAGTTAAGCGATTACTGGACATGCACTTGGATAGCAATGAGTTGAGGGGTGCGTAGGTTAAATTATTATATTTTACATTAGGATTAAACCTTGGCACAACATTGTGGGCCAAAGGGCCTGGTCTGAGCTGTACTTTTCTATGTTCTATATTCTATGTTCTAAATATTGCTGTGAATTGCAGACAATGAATAATGCTCAGCTGTGAGATGTGGGTCTGGGATTCGCACACATTGAATACAGCT